>NC_088223.1:44566354-44866354 GCF_036934945.1 Oncorhynchus masou masou | reverse complement strand
TCTCATTCCAAAATCATGGGCATTAATATGGAGTTGGTCCCCCCTTTGCTGCTATAACAACCTCTACTATTCTTGGAAGGCTTTCCACTAGACGTGTGAACATTGCTGCCCTGGATTTGCTTCCTTTCAGCCACAAGAGCATTAGTGAGGTCGGGCACTGATGTTGGGCGATTAGGCCTGGTTCGGTGTTTGATGGGGTTGAGGTCAGGGCACTATGCATTGGGGCAGGTAGCATTCTCCTGGCATCCGCCAAACCCAGATGGTGATGCGTGATTCATCAGAGAGAAAGCATTTCCATTGCTCCAATTGTGGAGAGCTTTACACCACTCTAGCCAACATTTGGCATTGTACACGGTGGTCTTAGACTTGTGTGCGGCTGCTCAGCCATGGAAACCCATTTCATGAAGTTCCCGACAAACAGTTATTGTGCTGACGTTGCTTCTAGGGGCAGTTTGGAACTCTGTAGTGAGTGTTGCAACAGAGGACAGATGATATTTGCACGATACAGCGGTTCTGTTCAGCTGACTGGGGCAGCTCTAGCAGGGCAGAAATTTGACAAACAGACTTGTTGGGAAGGTGGCATTCTATGATGGTGCCACGTTAAAAGTCACTGAGCTCTTCAGTAAGGCCATTCTACTGCCAATGTTTATCTATAGAGCATGACTGTGTTCTCAATTTTATAAACCTCTCAGCAACTGTAATAGCCAAATCCACATACTTTGTGTGTATATAGTGTATTATCAACCAAATTTCAACTGTTTTTGAATATAAACATTTTTACTTGGTTGACTTTTTAGTGTAAGTAGAGGTAGAGAAGTGTTGCATAGTGAAACACTGCTCTGGCAAGTACTGTGATGAACATAGTTCAGTCTGGTTTATTTTGTTTGTCAGTTTAAACGGTACGGGTGCATGATCTGACATACAGAAAAGGCCTGCCTTACACAATGTACTGTATCCGTGTTTGCTTTTGGCAGTTTGAACATTTTGTTTGACCTCTAGCTCTCCCTCGCACACTTTCTCTCTCACCGAAACACTAATTCTAATACTCCCCCCCCTCAGAGAGAGCTCACCAACAGTAAGCATAACATTTGTTAAACATACAGTATTGTATACAGTAAATCTTTCAGCTGCAAACCTTTACAAATGATTTTTCACAGAATGTACACAATACCTTTCCTTTCCATGCAGTGTCTACTATGTCATGGGTCTGTATTGTGATGTCAGTCAATCTGTGCATCAGTCAGTCTGTCTGTCTGTTGTTGTGCTGTATGGTTAGTGCTGTGAAAGCACATGGTCGAGTCTGCACAGGAACATTGATAGTTCGCTAACACATCCCCTGCTTTTGTCGATGCTACATTGAGAAAGAATCACTAGGACATTTAGCACCATTCAATTACAGTACAATAACACAAACAGAACACAATAGTCAAGGTTGGAATAGAATAGTTAAATACTGAAGAGATGATCACTGTATTCTTTGGCTCAAAAGCTTAGAGAAGATGTAACACTAAATGCAGTTTTTTTTCTAACACAAATTCATATCAAATCCAAATAGTTGTCCATATAAGAAAGTCATTTAGCTTTTGTCGTCAGTGATTGTTCTTCGTCCATTTATGTTCCTCTTTCCAAAATGAATTATGTTTTTTTTTGGAGGGGAAGAGCAAAACACTAACCTTAAAAGAGAGCAAAATCTCTCCAGGAAATAATGACATCTTGAGAAAGCTCAGTGCCTTCCCACAAAACTCAAACCAAATTCTCACTCGGCACACTTAGTGCATGTGTCCATCCGTACTTACGAGACTCAAATTTGTCCCTCTCCCAGTGACCAGCACTTGGGCTTTGAGAACTGTCTTTTGTGCCTGCGGTTCCCCACAGACCCAACTTCATTACATGTCCTCCAAGTCTATGAGATTTGTAGTCTCACTGTAACAGCAACAATAATAAGACTGGGACAAACAATGACAGGATGGAGAAGGACGCCTTTGACACCGACGAATTTGTCCGCACGCTTTTCTGGACCTCTGGCAGGATTACCACTGGGTCATCTGTATGGTGAAAATATAGAATATAAGTCCATGTTTACTCATCCTTAATATTAACTTCAAGGGCCGGTTTCCCGGACACAGATTAATCCTAGTCTTGGATTAAATAAAGCATCACATCACACCCCCCATCACATCTTTCAAATCAGCCCAAAACGTTCAGTCCTAGGTACAACTGGCCCATAGAGAATACAATTGGCCCAATGGTTTGTTCATTAACATACCTGCAGGCAGCCTGTTGGAGGGGTTGTGTGCTCCACCCTCAGCTCCAGGTACAGCTGCAGCTCCTCCAGTTGCAACCCTGGCCTCTTGAGAACCTGGATGAGAAAAATAACAATCAATTCCTCTGCCATACTGCAGCCTGGAGCTAAAATCATCATTATTGTCAGACAAAGGTTACATTCCAAATGGCACCCTATTCCCTATATAGTGCACTACTTTTGACCAACCAACCACTTGGGCAGTGAAACTTACCATCAGTAGCTACGACGTTTACCCTGAGCCTGAGGCACTCCTGTCCATGGTGGTGCAGAGGTTTGGCTAGAGAGGGGAAGGGACAAAGACTAGCGTTAATTACAGAAAAGCAAATGCACTTATCCTCCCGTGTCACCTTAATCTACCTCCACAGACAGAGACGCACGCACACACACACACACGACCTGCAGCCATCTGTGAACAGGGGGAGGGTGTCCCGTCCTATCGCTCATCTAATTACAACACACTCAGGGTCACAGCATCGCCTCTCTGGGTGATTGGGCCACCAGCTATCTGCTAGCTACCATGTGAGTGCACAACATAGCATGCCAACAACACAACGTAGCATGCCAACATTCACTGAATGTTAACATAAGCCTTCAAGGTGGCGACTTGTTTGTCTGGGTGCTTTACCAAGGGTCATACACATCTATGTCATCGGCAGTGCTTTTCCCTCACATTTTTTCCCGACTTAAAAGGAACATTACACCTCACTCTCATTTTAACACGACTACTTTTGAGGTCTGAAAACGTCCAAAAAAACGTTGACTTTTGGGTTCTCTTACAAATTCTCTAGAAATAATTGACTTACATGGATAAAAAAATAAAATAAAAAAAAATCGCTAGACACTTACAGATATAGTAGTAGCTCTCTCCCTGACGGAACTCCTTGCCCAGGGTGAAGGGGGTGAAACGCTGGAACTTCTCGGAGAACTTCTCAGCAGCGTGGGGGGCGAAGGGGTGGCCACACTCCCAACGCATCTGGTCGTAGGACTGAGGCTTGCAAGCGTCGTAGTCCTCCCGCTCCACCATGTAGAGCACGTAGCGCTCGGCATCCTGCGATGCCACCTCGCCCAACGGGTAGTGGGGGCACACGATGTCCAGGTAGTCGTTCAGACGCACCTCCACCGCATAGCTGTCCCTTAGGAACCTGAGGACAAAGATCAAAGGGGGAAGGAGGGGGTTAGTCGAGTCACAAGTGTCATAGGGATTAATAAGTATGGCGATGGCTTCAGGGTGGTAAAAAAAAACAAAAAAACAATCAAATTTTGAAGTATGTATCGGCCGGTGGCGTGTGCCACGTATTCAACAGGGGAAATCATGGAGGAGATGGAGAGGCATGAGCAGCAGGCATGGAGAAAACACAATAAGTGGGAAAGTGGATGTATAGAAATATGGATGATTGTGGACAGCAGTGCCGTCTGTGCTGGGAGCTAGTCCTGAGTGCACATTGATCCCGGCTCCCCCTGGCACCCAGCGATGTTTACAGGGAAACATTAGTAGTCATTCTGGACACCGGGCCAGGAGATGAGTATCGATACTAAACTGCAGACAGAGCTAGACACCAGGCATGCACAGACAAGGGGTGCCTAATCATAAACACGCACCACCGCTGCCCGAAAGAGTGAGAGGCATGAATATGAGGAGGCCAGGTCTCTCCTGAGCATTTACCCCTTTCATTAAGGACAAACAGACCACACACACACACACACACGTCTGGTCCCTGTCTGTTTCTGTCTCCAGCCACACTCCCCCTCATGGCAGCTACACACACAGGGAGCAGATACAGTCAGACTATCTGCCTGCCTCTCCTCCCTCCAGTCCTCTAAGCTTTTTACACCAGCAGTCCTTGGGCGGATTTACATTTGTCAAACATGTCTAGTGAGATCAACAGTATGTCTCTTCAACATCAGATTTGCAACTTCTCGGTTTACACTAGCCTTGGGATGTGATTCCTGCTTCATGTGTGAGTGCAGCTTTTAGCATACCGTAAATGCCATGGTATGTAGACAAACAAAATAAGGATAGCAATTCAAACTATACAGGAGCTTCATCTAAACCATATTGCACATACGTTTGCAAACTTGATTAATGCAATGATACACAAATGTGTGGATATTTTCTATGTGGCTAACAGAGCAAAAATGTTGTCCCCTAAATAATTACCTTAATACCAGTAGACATGTGGTGTGAGAGAGGTTGTCTTACCCCCATCTGAGTGGAACAGTGTATGTGGTGTAGATGTCTTTCAAACTACGTTCTCTTAAAGAGAGATTTCCATCTACAGTTGAAGTCGGAAGTTTACATAAACAGAGTTTAAATGTATTTGGCTAAGGTGTTTCACAATTCCTGACATTTAAATCCTCGCAAAATTCCCTTTAGGATCACCAGTTTATTTTAAGAATGTGAAATTTCAGAATAATAGTAGAGAGAATGATATATTTATTTCATCACATTCTCAGTGGGTAAAAAGTTTACATACACTCAACTAGTATTTGGTAGCATTGCCTTTAAATTTTTTCAAATTGGGTCAAACGTTTCAGGTAGCCATACACAAGCTTCCCACAATAAGTTGGGTGAATTGTGGCCCATTCCTCCTGACAGAGCTGGTGTAACTGAGTCAGGTTTCTAGGCCTCCTTGTTCGCACACACTTTTTCAGTTCTGCCCACACATTTTCTATAGGATTGAGATCAGGGCTTTGTGATGGCCACCTTGACTTTGTTGTCCTTAAGCCATTTTGCCGCAACTTTGGAAGTATGCTTGGGGTCATTGTCCATTTGGAAGATCCATTTGTGACCAAGCTTCAACTTCCTGACTGATGTCTTGAGATGTTGCTTCAATATATCCACATAAATTTTCTTCCTCGTGATGCCCTCTATTTTGTGAAGTGCACCAGTCCCTCCTGCAGCAAAGCACCCCCACAACATGATGCTGCCACCCCCGTGCTTCATGGTTGGGATGGTGTTCTTCAGCTTGCAAGCCTCCCCCTTTTTCCTCCAAACATAACGATGGTCATTATGGCCAAACAGTTCTATTTTTGTTTCATCAGACCAGAGGACATTTCTCCAGTACGATCTTTGTCCCCATGTGCAGTTGCAAACCATAGACTGGCTTTTCAATGGCAGTGCAATGGCTTCTTCCTTGCTGAGCGGTCTTTCAGGTTATGTCGAAATAGGACTCGTTTTACTGTGGATATAGATACTAGAGGAAACGGGTACAAAAGTATCTTCACAAGGTCCTTTGCTATTGTTCTGGGATTGATTTGCACATTTCGCACCAAAGTACGTTCATCTCTAGGAAACAGAACATGTCTCCTTCCTGAACGGTACGCAGGCTGCGTGGTCCCATGGTTTTTATACTTGCGAATTATTGTTTCTACAGATGAACATGGTACCTTCAGGCGTTTGGAAATGGACAATTTTCTGGAATTTTCCAAGCTGTTTAAAAGGCACAGTCAACTTAGCGTAAACTTCTGACCCGCTGGAATTGTGATAGTGAATTATACGTGAAATAATCTGTCTGTAAACAATCGCTGGAAAAATTACTTGTGTCATGCACAAATCTATAGTTTGTTAACAAGAAATTTGTGGAGTGGTTGAAAAACAAGTTTTAATGACTCCAACCTAAGTGTATGTAAACTTCTGACTTCAACTGTATATCTGTCTCTCTAAACTACACAAGCACCTCTCCTGGACCTGATTTGTGTCGTCAAAGTAGCGTAGTGTAAAGAGGCCCCTAGTTCCACCCAGTAAAAAATAAATAATAATCACCTACACTCCCACCCTCCTCCTCTCTTTTTGCTCTCCTTCTCTACCTTTCTTTCTTCCCCGTCATTCTTTCTCACAGAGATATGCGTTCATCCCCATCCATCACCACACACACCAAACTGGAGAGAGCAGTAGCTGGCTCTAGCCTCTAGCAAAACAACCACCACCCCCTCACCCAGTGTTCAGTTACTTAGGCTGTGCTTATCCATTACCAACTCCTCCTGCCTGAATCGGTCTGCATCACCAGGGTGCCCAAAGTAAAGGAGAAATGGAGTAAACTCACCCAGCTTAAATGTTTTCACAACACGCGCCCCAAATGTGTGTCTTAGATAGAGTTTTATTGCTTTTGCAATGAATACATGTGCAACTCTGCATTTGGGGGACTCTCACAAAGCCAGCTAGTGTGTTATATCCACCCCCTATTAAGGCGGCCGCATGCTTCCCAACCAAAATAGTTTGGTACAGTTTGTGTGTGTGTGTAATATATATATGTATTATGCTGACATTTTGTGCCGTTTTTGTTCGTTTTGGAGTTTGGTTAGGGTTTGTCGGCTGTTTGGGCACACAACCATTTTTTTCTCAAGTGCAAGCTGAAGTTCAGAAGCTGAAATGGACATCCCTTCATCCATGATTGGTCAACTGTCGGGTTGGCGCAAGTTTTTGCTTGTCGATTCAGCCCGAAACTTGTGTGGATTCAACGGGGCGAACGACAATTTCGAGCATCATTTTACCGTGTAAGTAAAAAGTACCTTCCCCAGTACGATTCTACCTATGCATTACATAAAGACCAGCATGTAAATGCCAATTCATTCAAAAAAGTGGGGCAACAAGTTTGTCAAAGAAAAAGAAAAACATGGGCCGCAGTGGAGATCCCGGTAGAAAGGCTACTCCAGAAGTGTTGCTGCTGGCTTGTTCGGTACACGAAGCATGGGAAGCCAGAAAGGAACATGCTGTCTTCACCAAAGGATGGGGTATGTTATTGTATTTTCTATTGTAGTCAACGAAGAGTAGTCATGTTTGGCTAACAATAGCTAGCGCAAGCTTCTTGGCTGGCTATTGGCTAGCTAGCCTAGCAGCATACTCATGCATGGAAAGAAAGACAACCAACTAAACTAAAGATTGTCGTAACTTTTGATCAAACAATTTTGTCAGAGAAAGAAAAACATAAGCTACTCACATTGGTGTTAGCAAAGTCAAAGTTTGGTAGCAAAGTCTGGTAAAGGGAGGAAAAAGAGCTGCAGACTCAGTCCTTGACACAAAGGCATTGCAAATAATTGAAAACATATCTCAAGATCTGGAAAACGTCATGCATAGAGCCACCAGCTTGTCCCAGAAGTAAAAAAATAACAATAATAATAATTTCAGACTTTACTTTGATCCCCTTTCCTCTGTTCTGTGGTCTCTTTTCCTCCTCTGCTCTCCGGACACTCCTTATTTCCCCCCTCATCCCATCCGCTCCACAGAGTCCTGGCACCTATAGCTGATTTCTCGCCAAAACTCCAGGAGGAATTTGACCACCAGCTGCATGAGTTTGTGCATGACTTCAAGACCAAACGACTGGGACCGCAATGAAATTAACAACTTGTTCTGTTGTTGTTCAGACATCTCAGGAGTCAGACACGTTCATTTTATTCTATCAACACTTTTTTTGGTTTTACTTGTCTGTTCATAGCAGACACGGTTGCACTATTTTTCAGAAATATTTATATTCAGAAAGATGTGCAACTACACCCCGACACTTATTTGACTCCATAGGCACTTGTTTACGCGTCTGTTCTCAGCAGACAATTTTGTATTGTGGCTTCATTTCAGAAGCAAGAATAAAAGGTTTATTTGTTTACTGAAAAAGCTCTGTTTGTATTTCTTCATGTCAATACAACAGAGTTACAGTTCATAAGGAAATCAGTCAATTGAAATAAATTTTTTAGGCCCTAATCTATGGATTTTACGACTGGAAATACAGATATTCGTCGGTTGGCTACAGATACTGTACCTTTAAAAAAGGTAGGGGCGTGGATCAGAAAACCAGTCAGTATCTGGTGTGACTAACATTTGCCTTGTGGAATGTTGTCCCACTGCTCTTCAATGGCTGTGCGAAGTTGCTGGATATTGGCGGGAACTGTAACATGCTGTCTTACACTTCGACCCAGAGCATCCCAAACATGGGTGACACGTCTGGTGAGTATGCAGGCCATGGGAGAAATGGGATATATCCAGTTTCCTGGAATTGTGTACAGATCCTTGCGACATGGGGACATGCATTATCATGCTGAAACATGAGGTGATGGCGGCGAATGAATGGCACGACAATGTCTCATCACGGTATCTCCGTGCATTCAAATTGCAATTGTTTTTGTTGTCATGCCTGCCCATACCATAACCCCACCATGGGGCATGCTGTTCACAACGTTGACATCAGCAAACCATTCGCCCACACAACACCATTGGACGTCCTGCCAAATTTTCTAAAACGACATTGAAGGCGACTTATGGTAGAGAAATTAACATTCAATACTCTGGCAACAGCTCTGGGACAATCCTGGAGTCAGCATGCCAATTGCATGCTCCCTCAAAACGTTAGACATCTGTGGTGTTGTGTGACAAACCTGCATATTTTACAGTGGCCTTTTGTCCCCCAGCACAAGGTGCACCTCTGTAATAGTCATGCTGTTTAATCAGCCCCTTGATATGCCACACCCGTCAGGGGATGGATTATCTTGGCAACGGAGAAATGCTCACTAACACTAAATATGTGCACGAAATTTGAGAGAAATAAGTGTTTTGTGCTTATCGAATATTTCTGGGACCTTTTATTTCAGCTCATGTAACATGGGACCAACACTCATGTAACATGGGACCAACACACAAATAACTGTACACAGACTTTCCAGAATCAGGTTTAATTTTATTAAAAAGATTAGAACTCCACTGGTTCACAGTGCACACAAAGAACAGTGTGTGCGCGTCCATCGAGAATCCTCCTTGCAGCCATGATGCCGAATGCAATTTCTGACTCTCCGACAACAAGAGTGGTGCTAGTTCCAGGTACACCCAGGTTTATTGAGATACCTCTCACGGGAGTCTAACAAGATAAATGTCAGATATATGTATTTGGTAAACAAAAACAAAGTTTCCAGGAACCATATTCCAAAAGCCTTGATAAAATGGCACTTTCATATAGAGGTGCATACATGTATGCAGTAACAAGGGAAATTAGAAACAGAAAAAGTGAAATTGATTGCAACATTCTATTTTCAACATACCTGGATAAGGGTGCATGAGGTTCTCATGTAGGGGGAAAGGCGCATCTCCCGTGAAAACATGAGGACGTTGTGGTACCTGGCAGGACAGCTGGCGGTGGTAAATCGAGGGTCTTCTGCAGCAGTTTGGACCCAAAAGAACTCCTGAAACACTACACCCTAGCTCTTTCGGCCATATGCCCCTACATCCACCATTGTGGACCTGTAGCGGGCATCTTCTCTGTCTCCATATCTCGCCTATTATGTGTGTTACTAGGCACATCAAATCTAGTAAATCCCGGGCAATTCGAAAAATGCATTTCTCGCCAGTCAAGTGTCTCTCTATATACACAATTTTATTCTCCTGCGTGTGTATTCCTTGTTTAGGTGTGTCGTTTCTTCCTTGTTTGGCTGTAGATGGCCCATTACCAGCTCATCCGCCTCTAATGTCCTGGGGTAATATTGCCGCTTTCTTCTTCAGCTTTTCAAGTGAATATCTTTTCAGGGAGCATGGGATCATACTCGTTCATTTTGGCTAGTCAAAGTCGAACTGAAGCATGCTGACGCCTTTGCGCCACGCAGCTCTGTGAGAGATGGGTTGGTCCATAGTCCTGGGTTGGGTATTTGCACATCTTCCAATGAAAACTCCACATTGGAGCCATTTTTGCTCTTGGGTATCTGTTTTTTCTTGTTGAGAATTCCAGCTTCACCCCATGAAAGCAATGAACACAAGAAGTGACATTTGGGATGTGTTTCCGGGGTGGTGGTGGGGGTGACAAGGTCCATATGTGTGAGTAACGATCAAAGTGCACAAGCGGAGAGAGGCCCTTGTCGCTCATTAGCTGGTGTTGTTTGTTACCGGTGGACCCCCTGGTTAAAAGGACAGACGCTGTGGCTCCAAACTCCTTCTGCCCACTACCCTTCCCACACCCCTCTAGCACAACCCCCTCTGCCTCCCCGCTTCATTGCTTTCCCTCAATGCAGATGACCAGATTAACAGCACCGTGGCAAGAGTAGTGTTGTGGCCGGTAAAAAGAGCAACTGTTTCTCTCTGTATACTAATTAAGCGAGTCAACATCCATCTAGCTGCATAATAGTGGCATATTAAGCAAACACGGGGCCAGTAATTATTATTCCATTGACTGTGTGCTAGGACAGCTTAGTGCTTATCTACAGTTTGCCTAGCTGCCACACACTGTTTACAAGTTCCACTGTAGAGTGGTCATTTTGCCTGACACTCACAATTCCAGCTAAATCGATACTACTATTGAGCAAACATGTTCGTATGCTGCATTTGACCTAGTATCCTCCTCAAACAGTAACCACACGACCGAGCACGCACGCACGCTCGCTCTCCCCCTGATTTAAAAGTTGTTTGTGGTATGGTTCCAAAGTATTCATCAAAAAGGGGGGGGGGGGGGGCAGTGCAATTAAAACACAAAAAAAGGGTAATAAAGCCACCCTCAGGCTGGGAGTGAGGGAGCCATGTGAATGAGAGGGTCAGGGGCCTCTCGCTGCGAATGGCTTTTCCTCTGTGGTAAAACTTTGTGTGTGTGTGTGTGTGTGTGAGTATTGCAGTTACTTCATCAATGCCACAGTTTCATACAGTGGTACTATTCGCACCCTCCTCTGATGGAATATCTTACTAACCCAAATGAACAGGGGGCTGAATACACTCCCACGAGGGGCCCCTTTATTAATTGTAAATAGTTTATTTATCCCGGGGGCTTTTGCAGCACGACTGATTAAAGGCACTTCAAAGAATGCCTGATTGTTAAAAACTTTTCAATGTCAAACGTTGTCACCATCACTGGCAGACTCTAAACAGCTCTCTCTTGATTTCAGACTCCATATTGAAAATGGCACCTGAATTGCTTCTCACTATGGTTAGAGCTCATTTATGGCCTCTGTTGTTCCTCGGATGCTCAGTTTTAATGACAGCAACATTTACAGACGGGAGGGGTGACTGCATTCTCTGCTTATGGAGGATTTGTGGAACGATGACAGATATGCAACTACGATTGTGTGTGCGTGTGTGTGTGCGTGTGCGTGTATTAGGTTTTACTGAGGAATCTGTGTGTGTGTGTGTGTGTGAGATGATAAGGGGGATAATGAATGACGACGATAGACAGCCAGCGAACGAACGTCAAGTGGTTTTGTGTCTGTTTGTGTGTATTGTGTCATGTGCAAAATAGACTCCAGACTGTTTCAACCTCTTCTCGTCTCGAGTGAATTCTTGATTTATTAGAGCCTCTTCAGGGTCAGGAGCCTGATCTATCTACTTTAATCTCTCTGGCCAGCGCTTTTCTTTTTTCTTTACCTCTACCCCCTCCCTCCATCTCCTTCTCTCATCTCTGCACTCTATCGCCCTGTGGAATGTTGGACATCTGAGGGGAGGGAGGGCTCACTCGGGATCAAAGGTCGGACAATCACAAAGTCGGCACCAGAGGGTCCTTGGACACACACATACAAGCACACACACATACAAGCACACACACGGTCAGCAAGTTATGTGCTGCTCCCGTGCATTTAAAAGACCTGAGATGAATGTTGTGTGGAGAATCACCTGCTTTGAGGTTGTTGTTTATTTAAAAGCACATGAGGTTACACCAGCTGACAAGCTCGCAACACCTGACCACTGTGAAACTCCACAGCAATTACCATCAGTGCCATAGTCTAGAGCCATCACCCATCACTCAAACCTAGAGCAATTACACTAACCTCAGAATCTTTTTTTCCACATCGGGTCATAATGCCACACTAATACAGCCTAAGAGGTGACTGGTCGGAGTTACGGCTGAGTGGATCGGAATGCCGCGGGGGCGTCTAATCTGCTCGTCCGAGCACGGATTATCAGGTGGAGCAGCGGCTGAGTTTGGGTCCATTCAGCGGCACCAGACTCTGCCTAATACAAGGGCTTAGAGCCGACACTGAGGCCCAGAGAGGGAGGACGGTAGTGGGGGAGAGTGGGGCAGGGTGGGGCCCTGGGTCCATTGTTCCCAAACAGAGAGGGGGTATTACTCTGGACTTTGGGACTTCAAAAAGGACTGAACACAGTGTGTGTCCTGTGTGTGTGTGTCCTGTGTATGTGTCCATAGGACCATGGAGGGAAAATGGGAAAGTGAGGGGTGTTAAAGAAGAGAGATGAAAGACATGGGTTACAGGGCTGGCATTTCTTTCTGAATTTATCCCCTGGAAAAAGAAAAAAAAACAATTAAGATGTTTTTTTTGTTTTTTTTTAATTGAGGAGCGTGAGAGAAGAGAGCCACTCTGAAATATAAGTCTGGCTGTGCTTGAGGGATCGGTTCACATTTTTCTACGCAGCTAAATTTCTTTTGTTTCATCTATCCATCTCTGTCAGGTCTCCCCACCCTCTCCCAGTCCATCTTGCATCACTCAATAAGCCCAATAGATCCCCATTTAATTCCGAACTCTCCCCTAGCACTTGCCGAACCAATCAGACCCGGCCTTGTTGGAATGCCAAATATGTGAGTTTGTGACCCACTGTTTGTATTGGCTAACACAGTTAATAGAAACAAGAATGGGCCAACTATTAGACCCTCCCACTTAACATAATATTCAGAGGCAGGTTCATACTTGGGTTGTGTTGACTTCTGTCATCAATCTTTCTCCGTTCTATATCTGTTACTTTACCTTTGTCCATTGTTCATTCTGACAGCGCCCTTGGCCAAAGACTTCAACGCCTTCCCTCCCACAAAGTAACCCCAGAATCCACCAGCAACATAATTGCCTTATTTTGGACAACCACAGGGATATGAATATGTGTGCTCTTTCTAACGGTCTAACACGGTCCCAGAGTCATTTGTACTTGTGTGAGAGCCTGACCAAAAATGTCACCACTGAAATTACATTACTCAAGACGCAATTTTTTGCAGAATTGATTTCCATAAGATAAACCTTGTTTTTCATCATTATTTCCCCAATCGTCAGAGTATAATAGTCTGTGAGCATTCACCATTGTTTGCCTGCCCGTGGCTTTGAAACTGTACAAGGAGGTTTGGCTGAGATAATCTATTCAATGCAAAGAGGTAATCTTTACACATCTTGACCTCCAGGGGGTATGTGTATGTGTGAGACCCATACCGTAGATCAGTGTTACTCACTATTTTTTGTAAGAGGGCCACTTTGGGTTGAGACAATCATTCAGAGGGCCGCACAGATCTTTACATTGGTTGTACTTTATCTTCCAATATTATCAATTAAACAAATTCGGAGCAAGAGAGCACATGCAATTGATTTGATGTACAGCACATCAAATATATACATACACACATCAAATAGGCTACATCACATGTATAAAGACCCATATTAAGGGTTACCTCAGTAGTTGGATGAGAGAAAATGTCTCCTCTGCTCCTTGACTGAATTCATTCTAAAATGTATAGTGTTGTTGCTATCCTTGTGAGGCAATCCAGGTGTGCATTGGTCAGTCTCTGTTTTTGCTTCACAATGTTCATTGTTGAAAATGTTGCTTCACACGATTAAGTGCCGATATACAATGGTCAACCTCTTTGCACACATTGCTTCAGAAGTGGATACTACACACAAGGCTCCAGAAATGGGTAACACCTGATCTTAATTCACATTGCAATGAACTGATATCCTTGAATCTTGACTCAAACTCCCTTGGAGCTGGAGATTCACCGTGTTCAGGTGGCAGTTGATGTCATTTTAAAAAGCCAGCTTTATAATATCCTCCTTCACAGATTTGAGGGAGGAGAGAAATCTTTCCAAAACTCTGTCACGAGACAGCCATTGTGAAATATCAAGTCGCCGTATTCTGTCTGGTATTCCCCCAGCAACTTGCGGAATTTCCGGTGATTCAGTGCCCTCACAATAATTATTTTTATTTAACTAGGCAAGTCAGTTAACTTCTCGCGTCGAGCAATACCGGATCCGGGATCCTATTTATAGCCTCAAGCTCATTAGCATAACGCAATGTTAACTATTCATGAAAATCGCAAATGAAATGAAATAAATATATTTGCTCTCAAGCTTAGACTTCTGTTAACAACACTGCCATCTCAGATTTTCAAAATATGCTTTTCAACCATAGCTAAACAAGCATTTGTGTAAGAGTATTGATAGCTAGCATAGCTATAAGCCTAGAATTCAGCCAGCAACATTTTCACAAAAACAAGAAAAGCATTCAAATAAAATAATTTACCTTTGAAGAACTTCATATGTTTTCAATGAGGAGACTCTCAGATAGCAAATGTTCAGTTTTTCAAAAAATATTATTTGTGTAGGACAAATCGCTCCGTTTTGTTCACGTTTGGCTATGAAAAAAACCTGTATCCAGTTATAGCCTCAAGCTCATTAGCATAACGTAACGTTAACTATTTATGAAAATCGCAAATGAAATGAAATGAATGTGCTAGCTCTCAAGCTTAGCCTTTTCTTAACAACACTGTCATCTCAGATTTTCAAAATATGCTTTTGAACCATAGCAAAACAAGCATTTGTGTAAGAGTATTGATAGCTAGCGTAGCATTTAGTGTAGCATTTAGCGGGCAACATTTGCACAAAAACCAGAAAAGGATTCAAATAAAATAATTTACCTTTGAAGAACTTCGGATGTTTTCAATGAGGAGACTCAGTTACATAGCAAATGTTCAGTTTTTCCTGAAAGATTCTTTGTGTAGGAGAAATTGCTCCGTTTTGTACATCACGTTTGGGTACCAAAAAAACCTGATAATTCAGTTATCAAAACGGCGAACTGTTTTCCAAATTAACTCCATAATATCGACTGAAACACGGCAAACGCAGTTTAGAATCAATCCTCAAGGTGTTTTTCACATATCTCTTCATTGATATATCGTTCGTGGAAGTCTACTTTCAATCGCTTGGAAAAAGACGTGGAGCTGAAGATGACTCACCAATTTTGACGGAGGACACCGGGCGGACACCTGGCAAATGTAGTCTCTTATGGTCAATCTTCCAATGATATGCCTACAAATACGTAATAAGGAGACAATGAAAAACAGAGCCTCAAAAATCCTGCTCATTTCCTGTTTGAAGTTTCAGCTTGGTTTCGCCTGTAGCATCAGTTCTGGGGCACTCACAGACAATATCTTTGCATTTTTGGAAATGTCAGTGTTCTCTTTCCAAAGCTATCAATTATATGCATAGTTGAGCATCTTTTTGTGACAAAATATTGCGCTTAAAACGGGCACGTTTTTTTATCCAATAATGAAATAGCGCCCCCATAGATGTAACAGGTTAAGATCAAATTCTTGTTTGTTCTTGGCAGAACAACAGATTTTTACCTTGTCTGTTCGGGGATTCGAGCTATCAACCTTTCGGTTACTAGTCCAACGCTCTAACCACTGGGCTACCTGCCGCTCATAAAAATGTTCACCACACAACTTGCTGCATCACATTCTGTAAGTCTTCTGTAAGTCTCATGATGTCAAGCAAAGAGGCACTGAGTTTGAAGGTAGGCCTTATAATACATCCACAGGTACACCTCCAATTGACTGAAATGTCAATTAGCTTATCAGAAGCTTCTAAAGCCATGACATAATTTTCTGGAATTGTCCAAGCTGTTTAAAGACACAGTCAACTTGGTGTATGTAAACTTCTGACCCACTGGAATTGTGATACAGTGAATTATAAGTGAAATAATCTGTCTAAACAATTATTGGAAAAATTACTTGTGTCATGCACAAAGTAGATGTCCTAACCGACTTGCCAAAACTATAGTTTGTTAAGAAATTTGTGGAGTGGTTGAAAAACAAGGTTTAATGACTCCAACTGTGTGTGTGTGTGTGTATGCATGTATGTATGTATATATATATATTTAATCAAGTGTTTCGGGCCTGCATTAGACACATTGAATTGAATCATCATTGTTATGTACAATGAATGGAAAATATGAAAAATCACTGCAAGCCGCATATTAAAGGGCTTTGGCCTGTGGGCCGCACAATGAGTACCACTGCTGTAGATTAACGACAATATGCATGCAATTGCTGTGGGAACAAGTTACCACCAGAGTCCAGCCATTTCAAAAACAGGACAAACGCATCAAAACTACCCTTATTTACAGAACACACATAATGGCTCATTTTCAGAGACAATAATCGACCCCATACTCACACACACTTCAATACAAATGCATGGATACGTGCAAAGACTATGTAGTTGGACAAGTCTGGACACACAATTCCATGTTTATCATATTCCTACGCCTGTTTACCAGGAAAGTCTTTCATACACCGTATTTGGGGTTGAGAGGTTGTAAAACATTGAGGAGGAGGAAGTCTGGCGCGTAGATAAGGAAGAGGCAGAGACAGGGGCAGAAAAACACCCATGGGGTTGATTGAGGTGAAAATGATCAGAAGGAAAATCTTGAGGAGAGACAGTGGAACACACACACAATCAAACAACCAATCACTATTCACCCAATTACTCACTGACAGGAAATGCGTTGTGTTAATTTTGATAAAAATGTTCTTAAAAAGGATCATTTCATAAACCCCCTTAAGTAATAAGTACAGGGTTTGGTGATTGCGTGTGCCAGTGTGTGAGAACGGTATTGTTTATTGTGTCGGCAGGATATGCCGTTTTCCGGGAAAAGACTAGTCCAGGAAGCTCACATTCGTAGGGAAACACGCACATACACGCTCTTGTAACACTGCCTCTGAAAACCTTTGGCCTGAATCACTATCTTACTTTACTCAAAACTTAGCAACCTTCCTTCTCCCACCCAGACATACAGGAAATTGGCTTTGTCATTATGGTCGTCAAGGTAGTTAGTCTGCTTAACCGATGATTGTCAACTATAACTGTCACTTGGGTGATACTGTTTATACAGTAGTATTTCAAAATACTAATGGTATGACTTTCAAAACAGCCATTTTTTTGTGTGTATACAGTACCAGTCAAAAGTTTGGACACACCGACTCATTCAAGGGTTCTTTATATTGTAGAATAATAGTGAAGACATCAACCCTATGAAATAACACATATGGAATCATGTAGTAACCAAAAGAAGTGTTAAACAAATCAAAATATATTTTAGATTCTTCAAAGTAGCCACCCTTTGCCTTGATGACAGCTTTGCATACTCTTGGCGTTCTCTCAACGATCATCAGCTGGAATGCTTTTCCAACAGTCTTGAAAGTGTTCCCACATATGCGGAGCACTTGTTGGCTGATTTTCCTTCACTCTGCGGTCCAACTCATCCCAAACCGTCTCAATTGGGTTGAGGTTGGGTGATTGTGGAGGCCAGGTCATCTGATGCAGCAGCACTCCATCACTCTCTCCTTCTTGGTCAAATAGCCCTGTGTTGGGTCATTGTCCTGTTGAAAAACAAATGATAGTGGGACTAAGCCGAAACCAGATGGGATGGTGTATCGCTGCAGAATGCTGTGGTACCCATGCTGGTTAAGTGTGCCTTGAATTCTAAATAAATCACAGACAGTGTCGCCAGCAAAGCACCCCCACACCTCCTCCATGCTTCACGGAGGGAACCACATATGCAGAGATCATCCGTTCACCTACTCTGCTCCCCACAAAGACAAAGCAGTTGGAACCAAACATCTCAAATTTGGACTCATCAGACCAAAAGGACAGATTTCCACCAGTCTAATGTCCATTGGCCCAAGCAAGACTCTTCTTCTAATTGGTGTCCTTTAGTAGTGGTTTCTTTGCAGCAATTCAACCATGAATGCCTGATTCATGCAGTCTCCTCTGAACAGTTGATGTTGAGATGTGTGTTACTTGAACTCTATGAAGCATTTATTTGGGCTGCAATCTGAGGTGCAGTTAACTCTAATGAACTTATCCTCTGCGGCAGAGGAAACCCTGAGTTTCCTTTCCTGTGGCGGTCCTCATGAGAGCCAGTTTCATAATAGTGCTCAGGGTTTTTGCGACTGCACTTGAAACAAGTTCCTGAAATGTTCAGTATTGACTGACCTTCATGTCTTAAAGTAATGAACTGTCATTTCTCTTTGCTTATTTGAGCTATTCTTGCCATAATATGGACTTGATCTTTTACCAAATTGGGCTATCTTCTGTATACTACCCCTACCTTGTCACAACACAACTGATTAGCTCAAACGCATTGAGGTAAGAAATTCCACAAATGAACTTAACAAGGTACATCCGTTAATTGAAATGTATTCAAGGTGACTACCTCATGGAGCTGGTTGAACTTATGCCAAGAGTGTGCAAAGTTGTCATCAAGGCAAAGGGTGGCTACTTTGAAGAATCTCAAATTATATTTTGATTTGTTTAACAGTTTTTGGTTACTACATGATTACATATGCGTCATTTCATAGTTTTGAGGTCTTCACTATTATTCTACAATGTAGAAAATAGTAAAAATAAAGAAAAACCATGTAATGATGTCCAAACATTTGACAGGTCCTGTGTGTGTGATATATAACACACATACATACAGTGCCTTGCGAAAGTATTCGGCCCCCTTGAACTTTGCGACCTTTTGCCACATTTCAGGCTTCAAACAAAGATATAAAACTGTATTTTTTGAAGAATCAACAACAAGTGGGACACAATCATGAAGTGGAACGACATTTATTGGATATTTCAAACTGAAAAATTGGGCATGTAAAATTATTCAGCCCCTTTACTTTCAGTGCAGCAAACTCTCCAGAAGTTCAGTGAGGATCTCTGAATGATCCAATATTGACCTAAATGACTAATGAGGATAAATACAATCCACCGGTGTGTAATCAAGTCTCCGTATAAATGCACCTGCACTGTGATAGTCTCAGAGGTCCGTTAAAAGCGCAGAGAGCATCATGAAGAACAAGGAACACACCAGGCAGGTCCGAGATACTGTTGTGAAGAAGTTTAAAGCCGGATTTGGATACATAAAGATTTCCCAAGCTTTAAACATCCCAAGGAGCACTGTGCAATCGATAATATTGAAATGGAAGGAGTATCAGACCACTGCAAATCTACCAAGACCTGGCCGTCCCTCTAAACTTTCAGCTCATACAAGGAGAAGACTGATCAGAGATGCACCCAAGAGGCCCATGATCACTCTGGATGAACTGCAGAGATCTACAGCTGAGGTGGGAGATTCTGTCCATAGGACAACAATCAGTCATATATTGCACAAATCTGGCCTTTATGGAAGAGTGGCAAGAAGAAAGCCATTTCTTAAAGATATCCATAAAAAGTGTCGTTTAAAGTTTGCCACAAGCCACCTGGGAGACACACCAAACATGTGGAAGAAGGTGCTCTGGTCAGATGAAACCAAAATTGAACTTTTTGGCAACAATGCAAAACGTTATGTTTGGCGTAAAAGCAACACAGCTCATCACCCTGAACAAATCATACCCACTGTCAAACATGGTGGTGGCAGCATCATGGTTTGGGCCTGCTTTTCTTCAGCAGGGACAGGGAAGATGGTTAAAATTGATGGGAAGATGGATGGAGCCAAATACAGGACCATTCTGGAAGAAAACCTGATGGAGTCTGCAAAAGACCTGAAACTGGGATGGAGATTTGTCTTCCAACAAGACAATGATCCAAAACATAAAGCAAAATCTACAATGGAATGGTTCAGAAATAAACATATCCAGGTGTTAGAATGGCCAAGTCAAAGTCCAGACCTGAATCCAATCGAGAATCTGTGGAAAGAACTGAAAACTGCTGTTCACAAATGCTCTCCATCCAACCTCACATGGAGTAAACAATTAACAAGTCAATAACACAGTAGAAAAAAAGGGAGTCAATATACATTGTGTGCAAAAGGCATGAGGAGGTAGGCGTACAATTACAATTTTGCAGATTAACACTGGAGTGATAAATGATCAGATGGTAGAGGTACAGGTAGAGATATTGGTGTGCAAAAGAGCAGAAAAGTAAATCAATAAAAACAGTGTGGGGATGAGGTAGGTAAAATTGGGTGGGCTATTTACCGATAAGACTATGTACAGCTGCAGCGATCGGTTAGCTGCTCAGATAGCAGATGTTTGAAGTTGGTGCGGGAGATATAAGTCTCCAACTTCAGCGATTTTTGCAATTCGTTCCAGTCACATGCAGCAGAGAACTGGAACGAAAGGCGGCCAAATGAGGTGTTGGCTTTAGGGATGATCAGTGAGATACACCTGCTGGAGCGCGTTACAGGTGGGTGTTGCCATCGTGACCAATGAACTGAGATAAGGCGGAGCTTTACCTAGCATGGACTTGTAGATGACCTGGAGCCAGTGGGTCTGGCGACGAATATGTAGCGAGGGCCAGCCGACTAGAGCATACAGGTCGCAGTGGTGGGTGGTTTAAGGTGCTTTAGTGACAAAACGGATGGCACTGTGATATACTGCATCCAGTTTGCTGAGTAGCGTGTTGGAAGCTATTTTGTAGATGACGTTGCCGAAGTCGAGGATCGGTAGGATAGTCAGTTTTACTAGGGTAAGTTTGGCGGCGTGAGTGAAGGAGGCTTTGTTGCGGAATAGAAAGCCGATTCTAGATTTGATTTTGGATTGGAGATGTTTGATATGAGTCTGGAAGGAGAGTTTACAGTCTAGCCAGACACCTAGGTACTTATAGATGTCCACATATTCAAGGTCGGAACCATCCAAGGTGGTGATGCTAGTCAGGCTTGCGGGTGCAGGTGCAGGCAGCGAACGGTTGAAAAGCATGCATTTGGTTTTACTAGCGTTTAAGAGCAGTTGGACGCCACGGAAGGAGTGTTGTATGGCATTGAAGCTTGTTTGGAGGTTAGATAGCTCAGTGTCCAAGGACGGGCCGGAAGTATATAGAATGGTGTCGTCTGCGTAGAGGTGGATCAGGGAATCGCCCGCAGCAAGAGCAACATCATTGATATATACAGAGAAAAGAGTCGGCCCGAGAATTGAACCCTGTGGCACCCCCATAGAGACTGCCAGAGGACCGGACAGCATGCCCTCCGATTTGACACACGGAACTCTGTCTGCAAAGTAGTTGGTGAACCAGGCAAGGCAGTCATCAGAAAAACCGAGTCTACCGATAAGAATATGGTGATTGACAGAGTCGAAAGCCTTGGCAAGGTCGATGAAGACGGCTGCACAGTAGTCTTTTATCGATGGCGGTTATGATATCGTTTAGTACCTTGAGCGTGGCTGAGGTTCACCCGTGACCGTCTCGGAAACCAGATTGCACAGCGAAGAAGGTACGGTGGGATTCGAGATGGTCAGTGACCTGTTGTTGACTTGGCTTTCAAAGACCTTAGATGGGCAGGATGGATATAGGTCTGTAGCAGTTTGGGTCCAGGGTGTCTCCCCCTTTGAAGAAGGGGATGACTGCGGCAGCTTTCCAATCCTTGGGGATCTCAGACGATATGAAAGAGAGGTTCAACGTGGCACCGTCATAGGATGCCACGTTTCCAACAAGTCTATTCGTCAAATTTCTGCCCTGCTATAGCTGCCACGGTCAACTGTAAGTGCTGTTATTGGGAAGTGGAAACGTCTAGGAGCACAAGCTCACAGAATGAGACTGTCGATTGCTGAAGCGTATAAAAATCATCTGTCCTCGTTTGCATTACTCACTACAGAGTTCCAAACTGCCTCCAGAAGCAACACATTAACTGTTTGTCGGGAGCTTTATAAAATTAGTTTGTGGCCGCACACTAGCCTAAGATCACCATGCACCATTTGGCAGTCGGACAGGGTTTGGCAGGTGCCAGGAGAACGCTACCTGCCCGAAAGCATAGTGACAACTGTAGGGTTTGGTGGAGGAGGCATAATGGTCCAGGGATTTTTTTTCTTTTTTTTCTTCATGGTTCGAACATGGCCCCTTAGTTTCAATGAAGGGAAATCTTAACGCTACAGCATACAATGACAATGTAGACGATCCTGTGCTTCCAACTTTGTGGCAACCGTTTGGTGAAGGTCCTTTCCTGTTTCAGCATGACTATGCACGGGGTTATAAAGCGAGGTCCATACAGAAATGGTTGGTCAAGATCGGTGAGGAAGAACTTGACTGGCCTGCACAGAGCCCTGACCTCAACCCCATCAAACACCTTTGGAATGAATTGGAACACTGATTGTGAGCCAGGCCTAATCGCCCAACATCAGTAACGGACCCCACTAATGCTCGTGGCTGAATGGAAGAGAGTTCCTGCAGGAATGTCTAGTGGAAAGCCTTCCCAGAAGAGTGGAGATTGTTATAGCAGGCGGGGGGGGGGGACCACCTACACATTGATGCCCATGATTTTGGAATGGGATGTTCGACGAGCAGGTGTCCACATACTTTTGGTCATATAGTGTATGTCTTTGTGGGGGCTGTGGTAAGCCACTGCTTACAACTAACTATAAGAAATCTAAGATGTATCAAATAAATTATATTCAGCTCAGGGCTCCACTCCAGCTATGCATTTGGTTTGCTAACTTTACTAGCTAAGTGGCTAGATGTCAAGATCAAGCTACTTGGTTACAGCAGAGACATTACATCCCCTAATGGATCAAGAGCCTTTGTTGCCTAAATTGCATTGAGTTTATTTTTTGTAATAACATTTTAAAAAATTAATAGTGCACCACTCGATAATACCATATACCCCTGTATTGTACAGAAACATTATGACGGTATCAACATCTGGATACCGCCCAACCCTAGAACACACCCCGTCATCCCTTCTCACACGCCAATGATCATTGACCTACAGTTGAAGTCAGAGGTTTAAATAAAACTTATCCAAATACATTTAAAACACAGTTTCACAATTCCTGACATTTAATCCTAGTAAAAATTGCCTGTCTTAGGAACACTACTTTATTTTAAGAATGTGAAATGTCAGAACAATAGTGGAGAGAATGATTTATTTCAGCTTTTATTTCTTTCATCACATTCCCAGTGGGTCAGAAGATTACATACACTCAATTAGTATTTGGTAGAATTGCCTTTAACTTCTTTGATATGTGGGGGGGGCACTTTTAATTTTTGGATAAAAAAAACATTCCCGTTTTAAACAAGATATTTTGTCATGAAAAGATGCTCGACTATGCATATAATTGACAGCTTTGGAAAGAAAACACTGACGTTTCCAAAACTGCAAAGATATTGTCTGTGAGTGCCCCAGAACTAATGCTACAGGCAAAACCAAGATGAAATTACAGGAAATGCCCCAGATTTTGAATGCGCTGTGTTCCAATGTCTCCTTATATGGCTGTGAATGCGCCAGGAATGATCCTACACTTTCTGTCGTTTCCCCAAGGTGTCTGCAGCATTGTGACGTATTTGTAGGCATATCATTGGAAGATTGACCATAAGAGACTACATTTACCAGGTGTCCGCTTGGGGTCCTCCGTTGAAATTATTGCGCATTTTCCATTAGGTTCAGAGGAGAAAGGCAACTGCCACGAATGATTTATCATCAAATGTGAAAAACACCTTGAGGATTGATTCTAAACAACGTTTGCCATGTTTGTCGATATTATGGAGTTAATTTGGAAAAAAGTTTGGCGTTGTAATGACTGAATTTTCGGGGTTTTTTCTTAGCCAAACGTGATGAACAAAACGGAGCGATTTCTCCTACACAAATAATCTTTTTGGAAAAACTGAACATTTGCTATCTAACTGAGAGTCTCCTCATTGAAAACATCCGAAGTTCTTCAAAGGTAAATGATTTTATTTGAATGCTTTTCTTGTTTTCGTGAAAATGTTGCCTGCTGAATGCGAGGCTTAATGCTATGCTAGCTATCAATACTCTTACACAAATGCTTGTGTAGCTATGGTTGAAAAGCATATTTTGAAAATCTGAGATGACAGTGTTGTTAACGAAAGGCTAAGCTTGTGAGACAATATTTATTTCATTTGCGATTTTCATGAATAGTTAACGTTGCGTTATGCTAATGAGCTTGAGGCTATGATTACGCTCCCGGATACGGGATTGCTCGACGCTAGAGGTTAAATTGTTAAACTTGGTTCAAACATTTCAGGTAGCCATCCTCAAGCTTTCCATAATAAGATGGGTGAATTTTGGCCCAATCCTCCTGACAGAGCTGGTGTAACTGGTGTCAGGTTTCTAGGCCTACTTTCTCAGACATGCTTTTTCAGTTCTGCCCACAAACGTTCTATAGGATTGAAGTCAGCGCTTTGTGATGGCCACTCCAATAGTTTGAATTTATTGTCCTTAAGCCAATTTGCCACAACTTTGGAAGTATGTTTGGGGTCATTGTCCATTTGGAAGACCCATTTGCGACCAAGCTTTAACTTCCCGACTGATGTCTTGGGATGTTGCTTCAATATATCCACATAATTTTCCTTCCTCAAGATGCCATCTATTTTGTGAAGTGCACCAGTCTCTCCTGCAGCAAAGCACCCCCCACAACACCCCCGTGCTTCACGGTTGGGATGGTGTTCTGCGGCTTGCAAGCCTCCCCCTTGTTCCTCCAAACATAACGGTGGTCATTATGGCCAAACAGTTCTATTTTTGTTTCGTCAGACCAGAGGACATTTCTCCAAAAAGTATGATCTTTGTCCCCATGTGCAGTTGCAAACGGTAGTCTGGCTTTTTTATGGCGGTTTTGGAGGAGTGGCTTCTTCCTTGCTGAGCTGCCTTTCAGATTATGTCGATATAGACTCGTTTTCCTGTGGATATAGATACTTTTGTACCGGTTTCATCCAGCATCTTCACAAGGTCCTTTGCTGTTGTTCTGGAATTGATTTGCACATTTCGCACCAAAGTACGGTCATCTCTAGGAGACAAAATGTGTCTCCTTCCTGAGTGGTATGATGCCTACGTGGTCCCATGGTGTTTATACTTGTGTACTATTGTTTGTTCAGAAAAACATGGTACCTTCAGGAGTTTGGAAATTGCTCCCAAGGATGAACCAGACTGAGTTTGAAGACAGGCCTTGAAATACATCCACAGGCACACCTCCAATTGACTCAAATGATGTACATTAGCCTATCAGAAGCTTCTAAAGCCATGCCATAATTTTCTGGAATTTTCCAAGCAGTTTAAAGGCACAGTCAACTTAGTGTATGTAAACTTCTGACCCACTGGAATTGTGATACAGTAAATTATAAGTGAAATAATCTGTTTTAACAATTGCTGGAAGAATTACTTGTGTCATGCACAAAGTAGAGGTCCTAACCGACGTGCCAAAACTATAGATTGTTAACAAGAAATTTGTGTAGTGGTTGAAAAATGAGTTTTAATGACTGCAACCTAAGTGTATGTCAACTTCTGACTTCAACAGTTTATAGTTTGTGTGTATTGATATACAGGCTGTGTGTGCCTTTTGTAAAAAAAAAAATATATAAAAAAAATATATAAAAAGTTTTTTTTAAAGTATGTTGTTCTGCCCTTGAGTGGTTTGTCTATTAATGTTCTGTATTATGTCATGTTTCATGTTTTGTGTGGACCCCAGGAAGAGTAACTGCTGCTTTTGCGACAGATAATGGGGATCCTAATAAAATGAAATAAAAATCTAATTGAGGCTATCACATCAGACTACTGGTAGTCCTCAATCTCAGTGTGTTTTCTCTGATTCCAATTCACTAGACAGAGATTAGGGAGCAGTTTATGGGATTTGGGGGAGGTTGAGAAACAGAGAATGAGTGGGGCGTGGAAGAGTCATTCACAGAAATTACTAGAAAGGGGGTGAAAAAGAAAGGAATAATATGAGATTAGCGAGAAGAGGAAAAACTGCCCCTTTTTGCAGAAAATAGGAGATGAGGGAGATACAATTTAGATTGTCTAAGCAATGTAGAAATCCCTTCTCACACACCGCCTACTTATACCAGAAGACGTGGCTATCCAACCCTCTCTACACACACACCTTTGTTATTCTCAATTTTACTCCTTTCAGTGGCAGAGCAGAGTTCTCAGACTGGTTCGACCACTTCCACTGCCTCGTGAAAAAAACAAGAAGAGAAAAGCATACAGAGTGAGCCAACAACTGAAAGAGGGGTCGAAATTGCTTGAGTTCATTGAATAACCCATGGCGGCTGGAAGGAGAGGTGGGTAGGGTTTTGCTTGAGGGAAAGGTAAAGCCGGTAGAAAGAGAAAAAGATGGCAAAGTGCCTAGTGACGAATGGCTAAGGGAGCCATTTTTTTTTTAAATCCACACCTCTTACCATTCTTTTCTCCTTCCTCCCTTTAGAGAGGGAGACTAGGAGGTGAGGAAATAATGGACTGGGGGCAGCATGTTAAGATGAGATAAAAGGTGGAGAGGGAGCAGAGAGAGAACCAGAGACATGAGGAAGAATAAATCTCTCCGAGGCATTTCCAAACCCATGTGAAGAGGGGAGGCCTGAGCGGCAGACAGCATTCAAAGGCCACCTCAGTGACAGAATGACTGACAGACTGATAGAGGCAATGGCACTTCATCACCGTGTGCACTCTGACCCCCAATCAGTCACACCAGTTACTATTATCTTCTGTGGCACTCCGTGAATAGAATACCCCCAATTTGTATAGGAAGCACTATAAAAACCTCCAAATTGGCTGGATAAAACTTGCAAAAATCACTTATATGGGTGAAACTTACCATTAAAAAAAAATCACTAATTTGAGGCAAATGCACCGTAAAGGTCACTTATTTTGATGAAATACACTATAGAACGATAAGCCTGTTGAGTGAAAATATCACAAAGCTTATTGAGGTAAAAAAAAAAAAAAATAATGCTATACATTAGTGAAGAAGATTAAACCCCCAAAAAGATAAAATGTGCAGCGAGAAAAAGGGATGGTTGGAATTATGTGATAATAAAAAAAGCCATTAAGATGGAAAAGAGGCAAATAAAATAGAAAAAAAAAATCAAAGTAAGGAGTGAGGAACACGTTAATATTGAACTTTCTGCCACAACCAGCTTGAAACAAGGAACAGAGCCAAAATGAGTGAGGGGGCGATGGAGAGAGGAAGAAACAGGTACGGGGAGGAGGAGGGAGGTTTACTCATGCTCTGTCAGGAAAAAAATAATGGGTAAAAGAGAGAGAAAGAGCAAGCTGAATGAGTAGGCTACAGTATTACTTTACTTTTGGGTTATGAATGTTAATATCAAAATCACAGCAATGCAGTGCAGTGTGCCCGTTGCCCAGCAGTGTGTGAGGGTAAACGTTTGGGTTCATGTTTGTGTGAGCGAACAAGTCAGTGATTTAGGAGCTGGTGCTTTAATTGGACCCACCTTTCACACAGACACGTACGTACGGACACACACATACACTGAGCAAAGCATACTGATAGATCAACTTCTGGGAACCAGTGTGAATGATAAAGCCCTTCTTAACCTATGATGCAAGCTTGCAGATTGACACATGTAGGCACACAGCTCTAAATTAGAGAATGTTAGGAGAACCGCCAAAAAATTATTAATTGATTGAAATACAGCCTATATTGAGCCTACGTTGCACCCTAGAAACAAATATGTAACACTGTAAATACATTAGTTTATTATAAAAGCTCAAATGTTGATATGAAAGTTGTGGAACATTAGGATCCTACATTGTGTAAAAGCACACATTTCTTATTTAGATGCATTACATTTAAAAGTGTACACGGTCTCTTTAAAAAAAAAGTCAGGTTTGTGATGACTGTCATTCATGCATCACCATGCTCATTGATTTTCTGAAGAAGCTATCACTTTTCCTTTCTTTCTGTGGCCCCAAATGTTTAGATATAGTGGTAAAGTTACCAGGTTGTTAGCTAGCCAGCCAATGAGGTAACATGGCTGAAAAAGTGTAAACTAATGTTTAACGACGCACAATCTGTTTTAGAACTACCCACAACGTTCCGGTATAGGAAGATAAAAATGTGGCGCTGGTAATATGGGTCAGATCTTTTGACCTGGTTTGTCTGAAAGCAAAGCCTTTTCGTTGTAGTTATGGTACAACCATGACCCTAACAAATCTGCACTCGCTTGTTTCTCTAGGGCACTCGGAAGCAACGGTACAGGGAAGCCTTATCATTACAACAATTGATATCTGGGAGATTTTGTTTTTATAGTCACACGGTGCTCCTAAAATAAAATTCCTGGTCCCACAGCAAAATAATTTTGTCGCAACCAACAAAATTGGTCGCACTTCAGAGCCCCGGGCGCACACACATAACAACCCAGCCAGAAACAGATCTCTGTTGGACTGAAACACAGCGGCAGCTCGCTCACAGGCAGCGTCAACATGCCCCAAGGCACAAACATAGTACACACCAATGCATAGTAGGGCATCTGTAACTGACACACACACACTGTTTATTCCGTAGGGAAGCAGACAGGGTAAATCGTTACCACCTAACTGACCAAAATGATTAGTCTGTTGTCAAGTAGATTAGCTATAGCTTTCTAATCAAGACCATTGATTGATCTGCCACACAAACTGGGGGAGATGGGGAGGGCGTCGACCCAAAAAGGACAGAGAGAGCCATGAACAAAACAACAGTAGGTTTATCAAGCATTGAGTTTGAGGGGGGAAAACAGATTTAGAGAAAACCAAGAAAATGAGAATAAATGAAAAAAAAAACATCTCTCCCGAACTCTCCTTTATTTCTGCGAGTGTGGGATTAAGTGCAGCCAGAGGGAGAGATTTAGTGCAGATATCCAGTAAAAATAGCAAGCGTGGGGATTATGCATTTATTTTCAGAAATTATGATCATTGTTGTCACTGCATTGACGTAGCATGCTCACATCTGGGACTCGTAACTTAATTCTCTAAGATTATGAAATGGATGTGTTTCTGAGAACAATGACTGCAGTGGCATGGCTTTATGGGAAATCTCTAGGGATCGCAGCAAGAAACTGAACTGAGTTTAGTACTGTGTGAATTTGAATATATATGTATGTGTGTGTCTACAAGACAGGACATGTTAAATAGGTTTTTAAAAATGTGTTTGCATTCAAGTGAGAGTGTATGCCCTGCTGTGATTGAATGGCTGTTTGTCTTGTTTGTTTGTGTGTGATTGAGTGAGTTTGTGCCAGAG
The DNA here is from genome assembly GCF_036934945.1 of Oncorhynchus masou masou. NCBI lineage: Eukaryota > Metazoa > Chordata > Actinopteri > Salmoniformes > Salmonidae > Oncorhynchus > Oncorhynchus masou. Next base: position 44,837,155 of record NC_088223.1, on the reverse strand, counting down.
TGTTTCAGTGTATGAGTGAGTGAGTGTGTGTGTTTCAGTCTCACCCTCCCAACTTTTCACCCCAACCCAACCACCATAACTCTAATTGATCTCCACTTATTCAGAGTGGGCTCCAAACCCCAACAATTTGGGCTCCAATTCCCAAGCTATCCATCGCACTCCCGCAATATGACCTACTAGGCAGGCTTCAAGTTACATCCTCCATCTCTGTCATTGACCATTATTCCTCATATTTCCATCTGAAATATGAACCCTCATATGTCTTCCTGTCCTGTCCAGTCAGCCCATCATATATATCCAGTGATTTAGTGGACAGAGACACGCGTAATGAAAATGTAAGATGGAGATATCAACGCCATCAGTGGGGATGGGTTTGCAACAGATATTTACTACCACGGTCACGTCTCTGGTTGACTGTTATAAAGCCTTGGGTAAAGATAGGCAAACCCATTTAAAAAAAAAATGATATCTGTTGATACAAATGGAATGTGGAATTACATTTACTGTTAGTGTGGTTGGGTCTTTTAAAATAGGACATTTTATTATTATTAAATAGATATTGCACAACCTTAAACTCGGTTGCTAACAGTGGTGCTAATAATAATGCAACACCCAATCCATGCCATATGTCCTTGAAAGTGGGGTAATTTAGATGGTAGCCTATCAATAAATCAGATTTATGGTATAACTATGTGTAACTACCAATTCACCGAAAAGGTAGACAGAGAGATTGTGACAGATAAATTGACCAGGTTATACAAGGAATTACAGATTTTAAAAAAAGTTTCCCCTCAGGCAGTAGTGAAGCCAGTGAACAAGAAGATACTGTAACTGCCTTGCATTATCATGACAACAGTGGCCAGCTGCATATTCAGTAGACTCAGAATGTAAACCAATTAAAGTAGTAGGCTACAACAACATAATCTATTTAAAATACCCTAACAATCACATTCATGTGGTAATTGAAGGGAAAGCTATTGCATAGTCATTGATATGCACAGATAAAGAGTTACTGTAGCATTATTGAGCATTGACTAGTTTGCCGACAATTCTAGTCAGCAAATCATGCAAGTCACAATCACAGCTTCTGATACATGGTATTACTTTGTTGCACTTGCGAATCTGAATTGCAAATCTTTTTACAAATGAACAGTAATGAAATAGAATGACAACAAAAAAACAAACACGTAAGCGATCACAAATAGTTTAACTTACTTGCTGTTTGTGTTATTCCAATATATACTGTGTCTTTCTGCAGAAGCAAACCAAGCGCCGAGACTCCCAACGAAGCACAGGCTCCAGACCAAATCCATTATTTGAGTGGAGAGGTTGCGTTCAGAGGAAAACCGGCGAGTCTTGCAGTCAAAACAAATGTAGGAAAATATCTATGCGTTCGAGTAGGTTATTTACTCAACAAATGTACTTATGCACGCAACAGCCTCTAAACAGAAATCAAAAATACGAAGCACTCGGCAAAATAAGACGAGCCTGTTTCAGTCAAGCACAGTCCGTAATGAATGAACAACAATTTGCTTGGTTTCTAGTTTTGTGGAACGCCTACTATCGTTAAACACGCCTCATAATGAATGAGAACCAATGGGAGGACATAGCGCCTCGCCGCTCCCCCCTTCTCCGCATTTTGTTTGTCAGATGCGGGATGCACGCCCTCTGGGGTACAGGACGAGGAGGGGAATTTCTAAGAAGTATTAGGACCTATTCTATTGACGATTTCTTTTTCCAGACTTATTCGCAGAAAGATAGATATATCAATTAAGAAATAACACGAATAACAGAATCAAACGACCCAATCTGAAGGAAGTAAGTAAGTTGTATAATAGCTTTCCACGACAACCACTTTATAGTGGTCAGTTAATTAACAGACCTTTAGGCTATTTTACTTCCCAAATGACACCAGATTCCCTACAAAGTGCGCTGGTCAAAAGTAGTGCACTATATAGGGAATAGAGTGCCATTTGGGATGTAAAAAACATTATATTCTTGATTCCCGAGTGCCGCAGCAGTCTAAGGCACTGCATCTCAGTGGTGGTTTGAATCCAGGTTGTATCACATCCGGCCGTGATTTGGAGTCCGACGCACAATTGGCCCAGCATCGGCCGGGTCATTGTAAATAAGAATTAGCTCTTAACGGACTTGCCTGGTTAAATAAAATAAAATCTCATTCCTCAATTTCAGTGATTGGTTTTGTGTAGGTCTGGTGACATTGCCAACATGACATAGGCCCATAGACATAACATTTAACTAGGGAGCATTTACCGTTGCAGTATTTGACATGGAACCGGAAGAAATGGCAGCAGTTTTACAAGCGCCCAACCAATTGTGCAACCAATTATGCTATTATGTGGGTTTTGTTCACGTTATTTGTAAATTGTTTTGTACATAATGTTTCTGCAACCGTATCTTACGGCAAAAAAAGCTGCTGGATATCAGGACAGTGATCACAAAGATTTTTTCTTCAACAAGCAGGACGCACAAGACATTCTCCAAGCACCCCACAGGGCCGACATCCCCGTTATTTGCAAGAGGAAGAGATGCAGATACAGAGGACACAGAGCCGGATGCCTCGTGAGGGCCCGCAGAAGGCGAGTAGGAAAGCTGTCATTACCGTCAATATTACTCGCCAACGTGCAATCATTGGACAATAAATTAGACAAGGTACGATCACAAATATCCTACTAACGGGACACCAAAAACTGTAATATCCTATGTTTCACGGAAACGTGGCAGAATGACGACATGGATATTCAGCTAGCGGGATATATGTTGCACCAGCAAGATAGAACAGCACACTCCGGTAAGACGAGGGGAGGCAGTCTGTGCATATTTGTAAACAACAGCTGGTGCACGAATTCTAAGGAAGTCTCTAGATTTTGCACACCTAAAGTAGAGTATATTGTGATAAATTGCAGGCCACACTACTTGCCTAGAGTTTTCAGCTATACTTTTCATGGCTGTTTATTTACCACCACAGACAGATGCTGGCACTAAGACTGCATTCAGCCAGCTGTATAAGGAAATAAGCAAACAGGAAACCACTCACCCAGAGGCGTCGCTCCTAGTGGTCAGAGACTTTAATGCAGGGAAACTTAAATCAGTTTTACCAAATTTCTATCAACATGTTAAACGTGCAACCAGAGGAAAGAAAAATATAGATCACCTGTACTCCACACACAGAGATGTGTACAAAGCTCTCCCTCACCCTTCATTTGGCAAATCCGACCACAACTCTATCCTCCTGATTGCTTACAAGCAAAAATGAAAGCAGGAAGCACCAGGGACTCAGTCTATAAAAAAGTGGTCAGACTGGAACATGTTTCGGGATTCTTCCGATGGCATTGAGGAGTACACCACATCAGTCACTGGCTTTATCAATAAGTGCATTGAGGACATCGTCCCCAGAGTGACTGTACGTACATACCCCAACCAGAAGCCATGGATTACAGACAACATTCGCACTGAGCTAAAGGGTGGAGCTGCCGCTTTCAAGGTGCGGGACTCTAACCCGGAAGCTTACAAGAAATCCTGCTATGCCCTGCAATGAACCATCAAACAGGCAAAGCGTCAATACAGGGCTAAGATTAAATCATACTACACCGGCTCCGACACTCGTCTTATGTGGCAGGGCTTGCAAACTATTACAGACTACAAAGGGAAGCACAGCCACGAGCTGCCCAGTGACACGAGCCGACCAGACGAGCTAAATCACTTCTATGCACGCTTCGAGGCAAGCAACACTGAGGCATGCATGAGAGCATCAGCTGTTCCGGACGACTGTGTGATCACGCTCTCCGTACCCGCCGTGAATAAGACCTTTAAACAGGTCAACATACACAAGGCTGCGGGGCCAGACGGATTACCAGGATGTGTGCTCCGGGCATTTGCTGACCAACTGGCAGGTGTCTTCACTGACATTTTCAACATGTCCCTGATTGAGTCTGTAATACCAACATGCTTCAAGCAGACCACCATAGTCCCTGTGCCCTAGAACACAAAGGCCTAAATGATGACAGACCCGTAGCACTCATGTCCGTAGCCATGAAGTGCTTTGAAAGACTGGTAATGGTTCACATCAACACCATTATCCCAGAAGCCATAGACCCACTCTAATTTGAATACCTCCCAAACAGATCCACATATGATGCAATCTCTATTGCACTCCACACTGCCCTTTCCCACCTGTACAAAAGGAACACTTACAGTGGGGAGAACAAGTATTTGATACACTGCCGATTTTGCAGGTTTTCCTACTTTATAAAGCATGTAGTGGTCTGTAAATCACATTGTATGATTTCTAAGTAATTAGTTTGCATTTTATTGCATGACATAAGTATTTGATACATCAGAAAAGCTGAATTTAATATTTGGTACAGAAACCTTTATTTGCAATTACAGAGATCATCTGTTTCCTGTAGTTCTTGAACAGGTTTGCACAGACTGCAGCAGGGATTTTGGCCCACTCCTCCATACAGACCTTCAGGTTTCGGGGCTGTCGCTGGGCAATACGGACTTTCAGCTCCCTCAAAAGATGTTCTATTGGGTTCAGGTCTGGAGACTGGCTAGGCCACTCCAGGACTTTGAGATGCTTCCTACGGAGCAACTCCTTAGTTGCCCTGGCTGTGTGTTTCGGGTTGTTGTCATGCTGGAAGACCCAGCCACGACCCATCTTCAATGCTCTTACTGAGGGAAGGAGGTTGTTGGCCAAGATCTCGTGATACATGGCCCCATCCATTCTCCCCTCAATACGGTGCAGTCGTACTGTCCCCTTTGCAGAAAAGCATCCCCAAGAATGATGTTTCCACCTCCATTCTTCACGGTTGGGATGGTGTTCTTGGGGTTGTACTCATCCTTCTTCTTACTCCAAACACGGCTAGTGGAGTTTAGACCAAAAAGCTCTATTTTTGTCTCATCAGACCACATGACCTTCTCCCATTCCTCCTCTGGATCATCAAGATGGTCATTGGCAAACTTCAGACGAGCCTGGGCATGCGCTGGTTTGAGCAGGGGGACCTTGCGTGCGCTGCAGGATTTTATTCCATGACGGCGTAGTGTGTTACTAATGGTTTTCTTTGAGACTGTGGTCCCAGCTCTCTTCGGGTCATTGACCAGGTCCTGCCATGTAGTTCTGGGCTGATCCCTCACCTTCCTCATGATCATTGATGTCCCATGAGGTGAGATCTTGCATGTTGCCCCAGACCGAGGATGATTGACCGTCATCTTGAACTTCTTCCATTTTCTAATATTTGTGCCAACAGTTGTTGCCTTCTCACCAAGCTGCTTACCTATTGCCCTGTAGCCCATCCCAGCATTGTGTAGGTCTACAATTTTATCCCTGATGTCCTTACAGCGCTCTCAGGTCTTGGCCATTGTGGAGAGGTTGGAGTCTGTTTGATTGAGTGTGTGGACAGGTGTATTTTATACAGGTAACAAGTTCAAACAGGTGCAGTTAATACAGGTAATGAGTGGAGAACAGGAGGGCTTCTTAAAGAAAAACTAACAGGTCTGTGAGAGCCGGAATTCTTACTGGTTGGTAGGTGATCAAATACTTATGTCATGCAATAAAATTCTAATTAATTACTTAAAAATCATACAATGTGATTTTCTGGATTTTTGTTTTAGATTCCGTCTCTCACAGTTGAAGTGTACCTATGATAAAAATTACAGATCTCTACATGCTTTGTAAGTAGGAAAACCTGCAAAATCGGCAGTGTATCAAATACTTGTCCCACTGTATGTGAGAATGCTATTCATTGACTACAGCTCAGCGTTCAACACCATAGTACCCTCAAAGCTCATCACTAAGCTGAAGATCCTGGGGCTAAACACCTCCCTCTGCAACTGGATCCTGGACTTTTACATTTACATTTACATTTAAGTCATTTAGCAGACGCTCTTATCCAGAGCGACTTACAAATTGGTGAATTCACCTTCTGACATCCAGTGGAACAGCCACTTTACAATAGTGCATCTAAATCATTTAAGGGGGGGTGAGAAGGATTACTTTATCCTATCCTAGGTATTCCTTGAAGAGGTGGGGTTTCAGGTGTCTCCGGAAGGTGGTGATTGACTCCTGACGGGCCGCCCCCAGGTGGTGAGGGTAGGTAGCAACACATCTGCCACGCTGATCCTCAACACTGGAGCCCCCCAGGGGTGCGTGCTCAGTCCCCTTCTGTACTCCCTGTTCACCCATAACTGCATGGCCTGGCATGACTCCAAAACCATCATTAAGTTTGCAGACGACACAACACCTGATCACTGACAACGATGAGATAGCCTATAGGGAGGTGCCAGAATAACAACCTATCCCTCAACGTAACCAAGACTAAGGAGATTATTGTGGACTACAGGAAAAGGAGGACTGAGCACGCCCCCATTCTCATCGACGGGGCTGTAGTGGAGCAGGTTAAGAGCTTCAAGTACCTTGGTGTCCACATCACCATCAAACTAGAATGGTCCAGACACACCAAGACAGTCGTGAATAGGGCACGACAAAGCCTATTCCCCCTCAGGAAACTAAAAAGATTTGGCATGGGTCCTGAGATCCTAAAAAGGTTCTACAGCTGCAACATCGAGAGCATCACTGCATCACTGGTTGCATCACTGCCTGGTACGGCAATTGCTCGGTCTCCGACCCCAAGGCACTACTGCCACCATGGCACATCGGGCAGAATGCAATGAATGAAGTTAGAAGGTGAGGTCTACAGTGCCTTGGGGTTTTGTGTCTCATTCTGGGGATGTTACCGGCTTGCTGCCTCCCTCCCTGTACTGTGAATAACAATGGTTTTTAGCCTGGAATGTTATGGCTCTGCCATTAAACAATGGCATTAATATAATAGAAAGGAGTGAAGGTGTGAGCGGCACACAGTCCAGTGTGTCCAGTGGATGTCCTATTATGGGCCTCCCTGGGATGCTGCTGCTAGCATAGAAACACAACGACAAGATTATATTTCTATGACTGCCCTGTTGTTACTCTAATGGGTAGTTAGAGTAACAGTAGGGCAATGTTTCCCATTGCTTATCCTGGATTTATCTGTATCTTGAGTTCACTTTCTTGCTTCCAGAAAAGGAAGTGTTTGGAATTTAGAATCTACAAGTCAGCTTATTTTTGTTTTAAATATAGATCTGTACCTTCACAAACAGAATGGGGTTAGAGAGGACCAGCATAGACAATATGTATCAATGGGAACAAGTTTGTTCCTGCTATGTTTGCCCTTGTTCTAGCATCAAGGCTAATACCCTGACTACACCGCTCGCGTTGTGAAATAAATTTAGGAATATATGTAACTCAATTATTGCACCCAAACTGCTCGCGTGCGCCAACGAGCGTCTGCGTTGCCAAGGGCTAAAATAGAAGTCATTCCTATTTCTGATGCAGATTGTGCTGCAAGTCCTGCCTCTGTATCAATGGGAACAAGTTTGTTCCTGCTATGTTTGCCCTTGTTCTAGCATCAAGGCTAATACCCTGACTACACCGCTCGCGTTGTGAAATAAATTTAGGAATATATGTAACTCAATTATTGCACCCAAACTGCTCGCGTGCGCCAACGAGCGTCTGCGTTGCCAAGGGCTAAAATAGAAGTCATTCCTATTTCTGATGCAGATTGTGCTGCAAGTCCTGCCTCTCCCATCTCCTCATTGGTTTATAGAAGCAGGTACCCACGTGCCATCTCATTGCTTATACCCATGTGGGTGATTGAAAGACGAACTGTTTTGCCGGTTGTCGTGGTAATACTATGAAAGTGTAGATGCCAATCACCATACAAGTTGAAAGATGAGAAAGTCTGGAAGGAGGAGAGATGACTAGAAACAATTTAGTTGATTAATTGTCGGAGTAGAAGACCTTGTGCATTTCAGGTAAAATAACAACTGAATGTTTATATCCCAGGACAAATTAGCTTGCAACAGCAAGCTAGCTAAATAGGACAAATTAGCTAGCAAGTGCAAGCTAACTAGCTAAATTGCCATACATGTTTAATGCTTTTCGATCTGTCCACAAATTAATGTCATTTGTTCAGAGTTTGTTTTGATATTTTAAGCCGGTTTGGGTTCCGTGTAAGTCAGCAGAAAGTAAACAAGTGGTAAATGATTAGTGGCAGCAAGTCATGCAATATAGCCTTAGTAATTAATCAGTGACTGAGCACCTATATACTATTGCCACAGTTAAGTTGTAAATAACCTGGTCAATTGTGAGTGGGTGGGATGAGCGTGGTGGTTCATTATAATGATTGGAAGTAAATGATCAGTGTGCTGCCAGCGGAGTGTTGTGTTCAGGTAAACCTACTGTATTAAGACAACACATCTCAGTCAGAGGTCTCACGGTGAGCTCAGCACTCGGTGTGCTCTCAGGCTTAAGAGCACAGAATCAAACCGGGCAGAGGAACAAAAGAGAATGGAGGAGAGGAAGAGGAGAGGAGGAGGAATGAGGCAAAATGCAATCACAGTGTTAGATAACCAGACGGTTCTCTGACAGAGAACACAGATACAGATATTTAGAGAGAAAGTGGGTGAGGAAGAGTCAGGGTCAAGAGATGGAGCAGGTTGAGAAGCCGAAAGAAAAGATGCAAAAAGGAGTGACGAAGAGAGACGGATTGAGGGAGGGATACCAAGAGACAGAAAGGTACGGAGTGAGAGAGAGAGTTTGTGACACAAATAGACTGTAAACAGATAAAGGAAGTGAAAGGACTGTCGAAAAGAGGGAGACACAAACACAAGTAAACAAAGCAAGAAAGTAAGGAGGAAGAAAGAGAGAATAAATTGCCCAGAGCATACTGCCGGTAGTCCTCAATAGCTACTTCAAATGTATGAGAAGGTTTTCTGTGCATGTAGAGACGATACTATAGCGATAAAAGAGAGAGAGAAGAAAGAGAGGGAGAAGGAGGAATTAAAATGTTCACGAAAAGGGACTCTTAACGCCATTGCAGTGACAAGACGTTTCTGCATGTCCAAGAGATACAAGCAGGAACAAGAGACCACCCAGAAGCCTTGTTAACAATCCCCCTGCATTTCCCTGACACAACAAAACAACAAACTCTGAGTGCAGAAGCCCAACTCAAACAACCTGCCCACCAAATTACAGCACTACACTGTTGCCAACAACACAATTACACCATTACATCCCAACCAGAGTGTAAGGAAAACCAAATGATAACACATTACACATTACCGCATTACACATATGCAAAAGTACATAGTCAACGAAACCACCACAATGCTTGAAAATGGCCGATAGGCCATAGGGAATAGGGTGCCATTTAGGACCAGTCCCAGCCCTGCAATCGCACATTACCTCCTAAAATTGTTGAAACATAAGCCACAGCAGCTCTCTTCCCAATAGAAAAGTGATCTGTCCAAAGCACCCAGACCTGCGTGACATTGACATCCTCTCAGAACCCTATGGGAGAGAAGAGACTATGGTCTCTGTCACTTCCGGAACAGAGCGATCCAGCCTGTCATATTGATGGGGACAGTGACTGACACCGGTGCTAACAAGAGAGAATATTTACATTCCAATTCCATGACATTGTTGTTCACTTCCTCTGACAGATGTGATGTGAAGTCATGCTCCAACTACGAAAAGTTGCAACTTGCAGCTTATTGTGCTGCATAACAGAGAATTCAGAGTAAACAGCCATCAATTAGGAATGATATGATATAAGCCTACTGATTAAAGCCTTCAAGTTGAGATTGAAATATGAATGGAAATAGATACTCTGTGTAATTGTGGCATCGAAAAGTTTGGAATATATACTCTTCGAAAAAAAGGTGCTATCTCGAACCTAAAAGGGTTCTTCGGCTGTTCCCATAGGAGAATCCTTTGAAGAACCCTTTCTGGTTCCAGGAAGAAACCTTTTGGTTCCAAGTAGAACCATTTTGGGTTCCATGTAGAACCCTTTCCACAGAAGATTCTACATGGAACCCAAAAGGGTTTTACCTGGAACCAAAAATGTTTCTCCTATGGGGACAGCCGAAGAACCGTTTTTGAAACATTTTTTCTTAGAGTGTACAACCGGTAAATAAAAGTGTAAAGAACGATAGCATGTGTTAGTCTATTTAAGGACACGTGTTTGTTTATGAGTATACTGTACAGCATGTGTCTGGTCCAGTTTACCTTGTGTCTTTATCTTTGCACTTTCTCTGTGCATACTCACAGGGCCTTGCACCAGTGGTGTAAAGTACTTTAGTAAAAATATTTTATACGTTGTTTTGAGGGGGTATCTGTACTTTACTGTTTATATTTATGGCTACTTTTACTTCGCTTCCTTCCTAAAGAAAATAATGTACTTTTTACTCCATACATTTTCCCTGACACCCAAAAGTGCTCATTACATTTTGACAGGAAAATGGTCCAATTCCCTGGTCATCCCTACTACCTCACTAAAAACAAATGTTTTGTTTGTAAATTATGTCTAAGTGTTTGCTTAATATAAGGAATTTGAAATGATTTATACTTTTACTTTTAAAACTTAAGTACATTCTAGCAATTCTATTTACTTTTGATACTTAAGTATATTTAAAACCAAATACTTTTAGGCTTTAACTCAAGTAGTATTTTACTGGGTGACTCACTTTTACTTGAGTAATTTTCTATTAAGGTATCTTTACCTTTACTGAAGTATGACAATTGAGTACTTTTTCCACCACTGCCCCACTCACTCACTCACTCACTCACTCACTCACTCACTCACTCACTCACTCACTCACTCACTCACTCACTCACTCACTCACTCACTCACTCACTCACTCACTCACTCACTCACTCACTCACTCACTCACTCACTCTACACACACGCACACCCACTCACATACAAGCTGCTGCTACTCTGTTTATCTTATATCCTGATGCCCAGTCACCTTACCCATATACAGTCATGGCCAAAAGTGTTGAGAATGACACAAATATGAATTTCCACAAAGTATGTTGCCTCAGTTTATATGATGGCAATTTGCATATACTCCAGAATGTTATGAAGAGTGATCAGATGAATTGCGATTAGTCCCTCTTTCCCATGCAAATGAACTGAATCCTCCAAAAAACATTTCCACTGCATTTCAGCCCTGCCATTAAAGGACCAGCTGACATCATGTCAGTGATTCTCTCGTTAACACAGTGTTGACGAGGACAAGGCTGGAGATCACTCTGTCCTGCTGATTGAGTTTGAATAACAGACTGGAAACTTCAAAAGGAGGGTGGTGCTTGGAATCATTGTTCTTCCTCTGTCAACCCTGGTTACCTGCAAGGAAACACGTACCGTCATCATTGCTTTGCACAAAAAGGGCTTCACAGGCAAGGATATTGCTGCCAGTAAGATTGCACCTAAATCAACCATTTGTCGGATCATCAAGAACTTCAAAGAGAGTGGTTCAATTGTTGTGAAGAAGGCTTCAGGGCGCCCAAGAAAGTCCAGCAAGCGCCAGGAGCATCTCCTAAAGTTGATTCAGCTGCGGGATCGGGGCATCACCAGTACAGGACTTGCTCGGGAATGGCAGCAGGCAGGTGTGAGTGCATCTACACACAGTGAGGGAAGACTTTTGGAGGATGGCCTGGTGTCAAGAAGGGCAGCAAAGAAGCCAATTCTCTCCAGGAAAAACACCAGGGACAGACTGATATTCTGCAAAAGGTACAGGGTTTGGACTGCTGAGGACTGGGGTAAAGTAATTTTCTCTGATGAATCCCATTTCTGATTGTTTGTAGCATCCGGAAAAAATCTTGTCCGGAGAAGACAAGGTGAGCACTACCATCAGTTCTGTGTCATGCCAACAGTAAAGCATCCTGAGACCATTCATGTGTGGGGTTGCTTATCAGCCAAGGGAGTGGGCTCACTCACAATTTTGCCTAAGAACACAGCCATGAATAAAGAATGGTACCAACGCATCCTCCAAGAGCAACTTCTCCCAACCATCCAGGAACAGTTTGGTGACGAACAATACATTTTCCAGCATGATGGAGCATCTTGCAATAAGGCAAAAGTGATAACTAAGTGGCTCGGGGAACAAAACATAGATATTGTGGCTCAAAACATCGATATTTGTGTCATTCTCAAAACCTTTGGCCACGACTGTACATATCTACCTCCATCACCCCCTCTGCCACTGCACACTCCACTACTCCCTCTTTCCTCCTCTTAAGAAAATAAGGAAAAGGAATGAGCGAGGAAATTAATTGTATTGCCCCTCTCCCTTCGTATCCCTATTATTGACAAGGGCTCATATGCAAAGCGACACACTCCACCATTCTCCTTCTTCCTCATTACTTAAACGAATGGAATAGAAAATTAATTGTACAGCTCCGGGCGCCTATCAGTCACTTCACCTCCCACCCACTCAGCCCCCCTCCCTCTTATTTGACATGGCACACTCCACCAGTCCCCCCCCCCCTTCTCATTACTTAACCGAAAGATTGGAAATTAATTTTACTGCCTTTTCTTCCTCTGCTCTGCTCTCCACCATTTCTCCACCTATTCCACACTGGCTCCATTGTTTCTTTCCCTCACAATCCTAAGGAGGGAGAAAATGGATTTCACAGCACCCCTCCATCCCTCGTAAAGAAGTGGCACACTTCGCATTTCTTGTTTCTGGCGCATTTTACTTTAAAAAGAGGGGAAAATCCATTTATTGCTCTATCACCCAGTTTATGGCCCCTTCACACTCCTAAAGAGTGGCACACTTCTTCTTCACCCCTGCACTGCTGCTTCCTCCCTCTCTCGGAGGGGCCCTTATTTTCATTAGCATACAGGTGGCAACCTTTGTCCCCCCCACCCAGGCACACTTCTGCTCTGCGATGCCCATGTGTCCACTTTGAGCGCATTGTGAGTGATAGAGGGTATTAAAAGGTCACTGAAGATAACTGGCTCTTCTGTTGCCGCACTCCCTCCAACACCTCCTCAGATAAGGTACTGTCATTCCCTCTGCTGCCTGGTATTGGACACATCTTTTTTTCCTGTAATCTCACTCAGTAGGCCACATGGTTATGGGGTCAGCATTGATCTATTCCTCCTCGGCCTGTATTCATAAAGTGTTTCAGAGTAGGAGTACTGGTTAAGCATCAGTTTAGCATTGTAGATAATAATAATAATAATTAATATAATCATATGAACAGGGAGAATCTGATCCTAAATCTATTCTAAGATGCTTTGTGAATATGGGCCCTGGTCTTCCAATATGTAAAAGTAATGTTACATGGATATAATCAACCTTTAAAAGCTCACATATTCAACCTTACACAGAAAGTGTTCTTTCAAAGAATACAACAGAATGCAGCCTCCATGTGAGCTGACATTGCACAACAAAGACAGTCTGTGCTCAAATGGGTCATTGAGCACTAGTTATGACACAGTTATTTTGAATCTTCTCCTCCCCCAGAAGTACATTGTTACCACAACCTCTCGTACATTGCTATACATACAGTGTATCTGCATCCCAGATGCTACTCACCCCTCCCCACCTTCTTCTCCCCCTCCTCCCTCCTCCTCTCTTCCTCCCCCTTCGCTCCACTTGTGGTGGCTGTTCAGCACCCTATTCATTAACAGATTCTTAATGCTCCCAGATGGGTTGACTGTAATTTATGGTGGCACGCAGTGCCTCAGTGTGTGTGCGCTTGTGTGTTATTTTCGTAAAGTGCATGCATACCAGGATAGATTTGTATGTATGAATAATTGATTAGGCATGTGTGTATATTGATTTCATTCATTCATGTGTGTTTGATGGTGGTACTGTGTATGTAAATGTTCATGTCCCTGCTTCTCTCTTCTATCTGAATCTCACTGGAGAATGTCACGTCTTCCCAGAGGGCAATGTAAGGACAGTGATTAAGGCACATATTTTGGCTTTTTCTCCAGGGCAGACCTCAGCCAAAGTTCTGCAGTTTTCCATTCTGTCTGTTTTTCCCTCCCCAGGGTACTGCCTCGCCTCGTCGGGGCCTGCTGAATTAAGATGTCATGTGTTTGTGTGGGAAGTCCCCATGTCCATAGCCACACAGATTTGGGTATGCTTGTACGGGGTGTGTGTGTGTCTGTGTGTGTGTGTGTGTATGAATGATAGTCTTTCTTGTGTGTACAGTACCGGTCAAAAGTTTGGACACACCTACTCATTCAAGGGTTTTTCTATTTTTTACTGTTTTCTACATTGCAGAATAATAGTGAAGACATCAACACTATGAAATAACACATATGGAATCATGTAGTAACCAAAAAAGTGTTAAACTAATCAAAATATGTTTCATATTTGAGATTCTTCAAAGTAGCCACCCTTTGCCTTGATGACAGCTTTTCACACTCTTGGCATTCTCACAAACAGCTTCATGAGGTAATCACCTGAAATGCATTTCAATTAACAGGTATGCCTTGAAAGTTAATTTGTGGAATTTCTTTCCTTAATACGCATTGAGCCAATCAGTTGTGTTGTGACAACGTAGGGGTGGTATACAGAAGATAGCCCAATTTGGTAAAAGACCAAGTCAATATTATGGCAAGAACAGCTGTAACGGTTTTCTTGATTTGAAGGAGAGGCGGACCAAAATGCAGCGTGGTTTCTATTCATGTTTAATTTATAAAAACTCAGGCTCGGGACAGAGGGGCGGAAGCTCGGGACAGAGTGGCGGAAGCTCGGGACAGAGGGGCGGAAGCTCTGGACAGAGGGGCGGAAGCTCTGGACAGAGGGGCGGAAGCTCTGGACAGAGGGGCGGAAGCTCTGGACAGAGGGGCGGAAGCTCTGGACAGAGGGGCGGAAGCTCTGGACTGAGGGGCTCTGGCGCCTCTGGGCTGAGGGGCTCTGGCAGCTCTGGGCTGAGGGGCTCTGGCAGCTCTGGGCTGACTGGTGGCACTGGCGGCCCCTGGCTGATTGGCGGAACTGGCGGCCCCTGGCTGACTGGCGGCACTGGCGGCCCCTGGCTGACTGGCGGCACTGGCGGCCCCTGGCTGACTGGCGGCACTGGCGGCCCCTGGCGGCACTGGCGGCCCCTGGCTGACTGGCGGCCCCTGGCTGACTGGCGGCCCCTGGCTGACTGGCGGCACTGGCGGCCCCTGGCTGACTGGCGGCTCCTTGCAGACTGGCGACTCTGATGGCACTGGTCAGACGGGAAGCTCCGGCAACGCTGGAGAGGAAGGCTCTGGCAGCGCCGAACAGGCGGGAGACTCCGGCAGCGCTGTAGAGGAGGAAGGCTCCGGCAGCGCTGGACAGGCGGGAGACTCCGGCAGCGCTGTAGAGGAGGAAGGCTCCGGCAGCGCTGGACAGGCGGGAGACTCCGGCAGCGCTGTAGAGGAGGAAGGCTCCGGCAGCGTTGAACAGGCGGGAGATTCCGGCAGTGCTGGAGAGGAGGAAGGCTCTGGCAGCGCTGGACAGGCGAGGCGCACTGTAGGCCTGATGCGTGGTGCTGGCACTGGTGGTACTGGGCCGAGGACACGCACAGGAAGCCTGGTGCGGGGAGCTGCCACCGGAGGGCTGGTGTGTGGAGGTGGTACTGGATAGACCGGACCGTGCAGGTGCACTGGAGCTCTTGAGCACCGAGCCTGCCCAACCGTACCCGGTTGAATGCTCCCGGTCGCCCTGCCAGTGCGGCGAGGTGGAATAGCCCGCACTGGGCTATGCAGGCGAACCGGGGACATCGTGCGCAAGGCTGGTGCCATATAAGCCGGCCCAAGGAGACGCACTGTGGACCAGATGCGTAGAGCCGGCTTCATGGCACTTGGCTCGATGCTCACTCTAGCCCGGCCGATACGCGGAGCTGGTATGTACCGCACCGGGCTATGCACCCGCACTGGAGACACCTTGCGCACCACAGCATAACACTGTGCCTGCCCGGTCTCTCTAGCCCCCCGGTAAGCACAGGAAGTTGGCGTAGGTCTCCTACCTGGCGTCGCCATACTCCCTGTGAGCCCCCCCCAATACATTTTTGGGGCTGACTCCCGGGCTTCCTTGTCAAGAGTGTTCCCTCGTATCGCCGGCTCCTCTCTCCGGCTGCCTCTGCTCTCCTAAGTGCCTCCACTTGTTCCCATGGGAGGCGATCTCTTCCAGCCAGTATTTCCTCCCAAGTGTAACAACCCTTGCCGTCCAAAACGTCTTCCCATGTCCATTCCTCCTTTCGCTGCTCCTGCTGCCGCTGCCTGTTGTGGTGGGTGATTCTGTAACGGTTTTCTTGACTTGAAGGAGAGGCGGACCAAAATGCAGCGTGGTTTCTATTCATGTTTAATTTATAAAAACTCTACACATGAACCAACTAACAAAACAATAAACGTGAGAAAATGTAAACAGGTGAAAACAAACACAGAGACAGGAACAATCACCCACAAACACATAGTGAAACCCAGGCTACCTAAGTATGATTCTCAATCAGAGATAACTAATGACACCTGCCTCTGATTGAGAACCATACTAGGCCGAAACATAGAAATACCCAAATCATAGAAAAACAAACATAGACTGCCCACCCCAACTCACGCCCTGACCATAGTAAATAATGACAAAACAAAGGAAATAAAGGTCAGAACGTGACAACAGCTCAAATAAGCAAAGAGAAACAACAGTCCATCATTACTTTAAGACATGAAGGTCAGTCAATCTGGAATGTCAAGAACTTTGAAAGTTTCTTCAAGTGCAGTCACAAAATACATCAAGCACTATGATGAAACTGACTTTCATAAGGACCGCCACAGGAAAGGAACACCCATAAATGCTTCACAGAGTTCAAGTAACAGACACATCCCAACATCAACTGTTCAGAGGAGGCTGCGTGAATCATGCCTTCATGGTTGAATTTCTGCAAAGAAACCTCTACTAAAGGACACCAATAATAAGAAGAGACTTGATTGATTGATTCTTATCGGCAGACTCAATAGCATTGGTTTTCACCAACTACTTACAGACAGAGTTCAGTGCGTCAAATCGGAGGGCATATGTTGTCCGGACCTCTGACAGTCTCTATGGCGGTACCACAGGGTTCAATTCTCGGGCCTACTCTTTTCTCTGTACATATCAATGCTGTTGCTCTTCCCTGATCCACCTCTACGCAGACGACACCATTCGGTATACTTCTGGCCCTACCTTGGACACTGTGCTAACTAACCTCCAAATGAGCTTCAATGCCATACAACACTCCTTCCGTGGCCTCCAACGGCTCTTAAACGAGAGTTAAACCAAATGCATGCTTTTCAACGACTCGCTGCCTGCACCCGCCCGCCCGACTAGCATCACCACCCTGGACGGTTCCGACCTAGGATATGTGGACAACTATAAATACCTAGGTGTCTGGCTAGACTGTAAACTCTCCTTCCAGACTGATATTAAACATCTCCAATCAAAAATCAAATCTTAGAATCAGCTTTCTATTTCGCAACAAAACCTCCTTCACTCATGCCGCCAAACATACCCTAGTAAAACTGACTACCCTACCGATCCTCGACTTCGGCGATGTCATCTACAAAATAGCTTCCAACACTCTACTCAGCAAACTGGATGCAGTCTAACACAGTGCCATCCGTTTTGTTACCAAATCACCTTATACCACCCACTACTGCGACATGTATGCTCTAGTCGGCTGGCCCTCGCTACATATTCATCGGCAGACCCACTGGCTCCAGCTCATCTATAAGTCTATGCTAGGTAAAGCTCCGCCTTATCTCAGTTCACTGGTCACGATAACACCCACCCGTAGCACACGTTCCAGCAGGTATACTGATCATCCCCATATCATCCTCCCAGATCATCCTCACTAATCATCCCCAAAGCCAACACCTCATTCGGCCGCCTTTCCTTCCAGTTCTCTGCTGCCAGTGACCTGAACAAATTGCAAAAATCACTGGTTGGAGACTTTTTTTCCCTCACCAACTTTAAACATAGACTATCTGAGCAGCTAACCGATCGCTGCAGCTGTATATAGTCCATCTGTAAATAGCCCACCCAATCTACCTACCTCATCCCCATACTGTTTTTATTTACTTTTCTGCTCTTTTGCACACCAATATCTCTACTTGCACATCATCATCTGCTCATTTATCACTCCAGTGTCAATCTGCTAAATTGTAACTATTCGCTCCTATGGCCTATTTATTGCCTCCCTCCTCATGCATTTTGCACACACTGTATATAGACTATCTTTTTTCTACTGTGTCATTGATTTGCTTATTGTGTTATTGGCTTGTTTATTGTTTACTTCATGTGTAACTCTGTGTTGTTGTCTGTGTCACACTACTTTGCTTTATCTTGGCCAGGTCGCAGTTACAAATGAGAACTTGTTCTCAACTAGCCTACCTGGTTAAATAAAGGTGGGCCAAGAAACACAAGCAATGGACATTAGACCGGTGGAAATCTGTCCTTTGGTCTCCACAATTACCCGACCTCAACCCAATTGAGATGGTTTGGGATGAGTGTGACCGCAGAGTGAAGGAATAGCAGCAAACAAGTGCTCAGCATATGTGGGATCTCCTTCAAGACTGTTGGAAAAGCATTCCAGGTGAAGCTGGTTGAAAGAATGTGTGTGCAAAGCTGTCATTAAAGCAAAGGGTGGCTACTTTGAAGAATCTCAAATATACAATATATTTACATTTGTTTAACACTTTTTTGTTTACTACATGATTCCATATGTGTTATTTCATAGTTTTGATGTCTTCACTATTATTCTACAATGTCAAAAATGGAAAAAAGTAAAGAAAAATCCTTGAATGAGTGGGTGTGTCCAAACTTTTGACTGGTACTATACGTGTGTGAGAGACAGAGACAGAGAGACAGAGAGAGAGACAGAGAGACAGAGAGACAGAGAGACAGAGAGAGAGAGAGAGAGAGAGGTTCTGTGCCCAAACCTAATCTCACGGATGTTGGCATGCTCGCTCCCCCAGATTGTGGAGTATTGAATCCCAGTGTTGTGCCTCTCTTTCAGGATGGAGGTGGTGCTGGTGGTGGGTGGAGGTTGTGAAGGTTATACAGATTGCGGGCTGCTTTGTGTGCCAAGGAAAGCCTGTTTCCTAGAAATGGAGAGACAAACACAACAAATAGACAGTTGCCTTTGCATAAAAAGAGACACCATTGTGCACATGTAAATGCCCACCCACACTTATACACAGTCATACACCCAAACACACATAGTCGTACACACACACACACACACACACACACACACACACACACACACACACACACACACACACACACACACACACACACACACACACACACACACACCATCCCACACAAACACCTATGTACAGTACATTTCCTTGACTCCTTGACCATTTGCGTTTCCTGCAGCTCGCTCCCAGTTGAATGGAACTCCACACACGGTAAAAATAACCCCTGGAAAGCAGTAAGCAAAGCTCCGTTCTGAAATCACAGGGTGCCCACACTGCCTGTTAGCAGCAAGGTTTCTATGTCATTTACAAAATAGCCTCCAACACTCTACTCAACAAATTGGATGCAGTCTATCACAGTGCCATCTGTTTTGTCACCAAAGCCCCATATACTACCCACCACTGCGACCTGTACTCTGACCCTACCTGTGTAGGCTGACCCTTGCTTCATACTCATCGCCATACCCACTGGCTCCAGGTCATCTACAAGTTTCTGCTTGTAGGTAAAGCCCCGCCTTATCTCAGCTCACTGGTCACCATAGCAACACCCACTCGTTGCACGCGCTCCAGCAGGTATAACTCACTGGTCACCCCCAAAGCCAATTCCCCCTTTGGCCGTTCTCTGCTGCCAATGACTGGAACTAACTGCAAAAATCAATGAAGCTGGAGACTCATATCTCCCTCACTAGCTTTAAGCACCAGTTGTCTGAGCAGCTCACAGATCACTGCACCTGTACATAGCCCATCCAACTACCTCATCCCCATACTGAATTTATTTATAGATTTATTTATCTTGCTCCTTTGCACCCCAGTATCTCTACTTGCACATTCATCTTCTGCACATCTACTATTCCAGTGTTTAATTGCTATATTGTAATTACTTCGCACTAATGGCTCACAGACATGTCACACGTGGAGAAGGAGCACCAGGGATGATGGAGTGCCGTGTGGGGACATTCTACACACTGGCCATGTCCAAATATCCATACTAGCGTAATACATACTTAAACTGCATACTAATTTTAGCATTTGATCTAGTAGAATTTACTTGTCTTTTCCGACTCAACTGATAATCAGGTGAATTGACGAGCTGTATCAAAATGAAGGAATGACGGGAGTCAACACAATCATGCATTAGATTACGAATGCGGAGTACTATTTAAAAATGTCACTTACTATAAAACATTATTTTTACTCATACTATTTAATACGTTAATATGGGTGTTCAGGAAACGGCCATTGATATCCTGTCCCACTCAGACAGCACAGCAAGTTTAACACATTGAAATGAGCTCACATGAGCTGTAGATGTTTAAATGCAACTACACATGGACATACATGTTTGTGTATGTCTGTGTAAAATTCATGGTCATAGACAAACACACGCTGTGATGAAAACAAATATACAACGCTTACTTATTTGTTCTCATTAGCAACCTGTTTTATGCTTGCACATATGCGGATATGGTCACACACACACAAGCACACACACACAGGCCAAGTATGTCCTCATCTGTAACATGCATAGATAAGTATATGTGTGTGTGAGTGTGTCCTCTCAGACCTAACCACAGTGCACAGCTGGCAAGGAGAGAGAGACCAGAGTGTGTCAGTGTGGTCAGGTCAGGGGCCCTGTCTCGCTCTCCTTCCCTTCCCTTTCTCTCTACACCACTCATTTTCTCTATCTTTCCTTTTCTTCTCCACCCTCGTTTTCTCGGCCTCCCACTCCCTTTCCCCCGGTCTGGTCTTGGCATGTCTGTGAGTCTATCGGTCGTCTGTCTGTCCAGACTTTTCGGGCCAGTCCCAGGTCTCTCCCAATACAAATACACACACACACACACACACACACACACACACACACACACACACACACACACACACACGCAAATGCCGGAGTTAAGATTGCTTCCTAGAAATGGATAGACACATACATTCACACAGACACAAACAGACCAACATAGACATTTTCATTCATTCTCAGTCTATTCACTTCCCCCCAAAAACGTTTATGTTCAGATTTTCGGAGTGACTTCTCGTTCTTTGTCCAACATGCTTCTCGTGTGAGTGCTGACCACATGACAAAATGCTAAAACTAAACAGCTCGCTGAGATACCAACAGAAAAGACACCAGGAAAACCAACTTATCTAAATAACAGAATCACTGTAGACATAATTGTGGTGTTTATTCTGTATCTGTACAACATGGACACAGAGGTCACAGTGAAGCTCGAACCGCAAACCACCTACCTCTCTGTTGTCATATCAATACATTCAAATGGGGTTGACATTTCAGATGGTGCTTTCTTAGAAAAGAGATCAATATGTTTCAAATGATCAACCCCATGGAAAACATGCATTTACATGGATGACATATCAATTCAAATATTTCCCAGAATGCATTTACTGTCTTTTTTCTTCTTTTTTTTCCCACTCAGTTGCCCTGTGACCCCCGGAACATAAGTGGGTATCAGACCGCTTAAAACTATATTGACATTACAAAGAATATACAAAAAAATGCAACAGCCCGTATGGAAAGAGCTAGCACTAGTGAAATCAATGGAAAAACACTCTCCCGGAGATTACACACTGTACTTATCTGTCAATGGGGGTTTTCCAAGAGCTTGGACAGTGACTCTGTCCATCAGTGACTTGCACCCGCTCATTGCCATTGTAATTTTTTTTTTTATTCTTATTTTTTTATTCTTATTTTGTATTTATATTTATCAGGGGAGCAGGCCAGCCAGAAAACCCTCAGTCCAGTCCGGAGTGGACACACTCATAAACCTAACCTCTAACCTGACCTTTGCAAAGAAACCACTACTATCAATCTCTGTCCATCAGTGACTTGCACCCGCTCATTGCCATTGTAATTTTTATTTTTATTCTTATTTTTTTATTCTTATTTTGTATTTCTATTTATCAGGGGCCGCAGGCCAACCAGAAAACCCTCAGTCCAGTCCGGAGTGGACACACTCATAAACCTAACCTCTAACCTGACTTTTGCAAAGAAACCACTACTATCAATCTGAAGTTGGTGCCCTGATTTTGGACCAAAAGGGCAAATCCCTTTTTCCCAAACACAAGGCATTTGCAAACTACAAGCTGCACTGTTGCTATTATATTGGACACGAAACAGAAGAACAAATCTTATAATGCATCTTTTGCAAACTCAGTTGCACTGTTGCTATTATTTTGGTGAGGGTTTGTTTTCGCCTACAGGTGGCTGTTACTGTGTGGGTGAGAAAAAGGTGATATCCAGAGTAAAGGAATTCAATCAATTGATATCATGGGTGTGTGGTTTGTAAACACTCCTGAAAGAGCTTGATTTCATGTCACGTGTAAAAGTGTTCCCACAAAGGGAAAGGTGAGATGTAGGCGTGTGTTTGACAGTGTCCTGTTCCTTGGTCCTCTGAACAGACGCACCTGAGAAACAATCTTTCATCAAGCCCTTTGAGTCCCGCCATAGGGTTGAGTTCCCTGGATCAAAACACGATGACACTGAATATTTAACCCAAGACACACATTGTACATGACTTCAAAAAGACATGAACAGTTTGAGCTGCTGTTGACGTCTAAATACACATGGTTTATTGCCCTCTTTCTCTAGGTCAAAGACATTTGGCAGATGAACGAGTCAAAGAACCCTGAGAATTGGGATAATCCTTTTGCATTTGCTGAGACAGAACTTGATTGGCACTACATACACAGACATACTGTCCAGTCTACTGTATGCTGTGTGCTGTTGCAACAGAGATAATATTTCAATTAGATTAAATGAAATGTGAAAAAAATTCTAATACAATGACGATAGGATGTTGCAAAAATAATGAGAAAACCCATGATATCTCACTGTATTGAATCTATGAAACAGACAAATGACTACCATATAATACATATGATCCATCCATTCTCTATGCCTCTCATTTTGGTACAATGGAAAGAGCAATCACCAGAATAGAGACAGTTCCTTCCTGGGATATGTTCTGCTGATGTCCCACTCATGTTGGAAAACAATGCTAATCAACTCTGCTCCGCCTGACTCGTTACGACAAGGAGGCTTGTTACTCATAATATTTAATGAAATCAAATCAAAGATGGAGTGGGAGAGAGAAAGCGAGCGCACACTGGGCTTGTTGCAGTTAGTCAGGCAATCAGTTGGGCAGGCCCGCCCCGGTGTTCTACCTTGGGTTATTTGTGTAACTTAATGAAAGATACAGCACACAGATGTCTTGGACATGGTCCAGATACTGTCTGAGGTTATGAGCCATGCAGACAGATAAAGAGAAGAGAGACGAGAGAGACACAGACCCCACAGAGATACACTGTAACCACCAGTTCATGGAATCCCAGACGTGATGACACAGGGAGGGATCAAGGTGAGAATAATGGTTTCTCCTGAATCATCAACATGAAAATGTAATGTAATAACAGTCTTGATATTAAACTGTTCAATAAAGATGGTCTAGGCCGGGGGGGGGGGAGGGGTGACACACAAGCTTCCAGTACATAATGGTAATCTAATAAGACATTGTTGCTCCATATTCTAAATTGTTAATGAAAAAGGTTTCAGGCTGTTTGCTTAAATAGCACAATTGAAATAGATATCAATAGCCGTCCCATTGGTAAATCAGAAAATGCTGGGATTGAGCAACTGGATGACTCTGTTTGAACGTAGTCAGAGCAACAAGCTTCCTCAGACTTGGAAAATAGTCGGACAGTCTTTTGTCTATCATATCAATCAAAACGATGAGAGCACTTAATAACACACACTTGGAGAAGCCCAAGGCCTGACCCACTTCATATCAGAACTAGTGACCTAGATGTTTCGCATGACCTACTGCAATGTGAATGCCTTGCGGGCAGTTGACAATGTTTGCATCCCAAATGGCACAATGTTCACTATTTAGTTTGCTACTTATGACCAGAAGTAGTGAAATAAATAGGGAGTAGGGTACCATTTGGGATGCAGAGAGCTGACGACGGCCATACACAGGAAGCCTCTGGGACTAAAACCGTCCCTGTTTGATTCTTTGTCCAGTCCCATGGCCGACAACAATGAAAAAATGACTTGAACAAGTACAGATGTAAGAAATTTATTTTATCACCCTGTTGCAGAACTTTCCTTCAATGCAGGAACTTTTAAACTTGCAGTATATTTAAGTTTTAAAAAGGCTTCTGAAGTTTTTAATGTGCACTTAGATTTTTCCCTTATGAAAAATGTATCAACCCTAAAAAATGTCCATTTATTATTGTCCACATAATAATTCACATTTCCTGTTGCTGCAAAATAATTTTCCTGCTGGATCTGCCACCGTGTCAGGCTGTGGGTAACTGGTGCATGGAATCAGGCGCAGGAGAGCAGAGATGAGTGTACAAGGTAATTTATTCCACGAACAGCACCAGTATAAAACAAATACTAAAAGGTGAGTGAAATACCGGTCACTCGTAAATAACGGGCATAAATAACGAACCCGGCAAACAATACCAGCCAACAAGTAACGACCTGAACATTATATACAAACACGCACACAAACATGGGGGAAACAGAGGGTTAAATAATAAACATGTAATTGGGGAATAGAAACCAGGTGTGTAGAAAACAAAGACAAAACAAATGGAAAATTAAAAGTGGATCGGCTATGGCTAGAAAGCAGGTGACGTTGACCACCGAACGCCGCCCGAACAAGGAGAGTGACCGACTTCGGTGGAAGTCGTGACACACGGCATATAGTTATTGCTATATTAACAACATTACGTTTTTATCATAAACATCACAATTATCCAAACCACAAGCTAGAACTCGCACATTTTCATTTCAACTTTAGAATCAGGAAGTTTCTTCTCCCTGTGTTTTCTTCTGCTCATAGTGAACCACAAAGTCTCGCATTCTTAGCAAATGCTGATACTGCTCGTTAGGTAGAGGGGGCGTTCCCACAAACTTGAGTAACGGCGTTATTTCCTTTGAACGACCAACAGTAATCTCAGAAATTCTGTAGGCAAGATTATTTTGAAAACGTTTGTTTTTCACTAATGTTTGTCATCATGCCCATGTGTTTTTTCTTTTTTCTTTTCTTTCACCTTTATTTAACCATGTAGGCCAATTGAGAACAAGTTCTCATTTACAACTGCAACCTGGCCAAGATAAAGCAAAGCAGTGCGACACAAACAACAACACAGAGTTACACATGGAAGAAACAAACGTACAGTCAACAACACAATAGAAAATTCTACATACAGTGTGTGCAAATGAGGCAAGATTAGGGAGGTAAGACAATAAATAGGCCGTAGTGTCAAAGTAATTACAATTTAGCAATTAAACACTGTAATAGATGAGTAATAGATGTGCAGAAGATGAATGTGCAAGTAGAGATACTGGGGTGCAAAGGAGCAAAAAATAAATAAATAACAATATGGGGATGAGGTTTTCGGATTGGCTATTTACAGGTGGGCTATGTACAGGTGCAATGATCTGTAAGATGCTCTGACAGCTGATGCTTAAAGTTAGTGAGGGAGATATGAGTCTCCAGCTTCAGTGATTTTTGCAGTCATTGGCAACAGGGAACTGGAAGGAAAGGCAGCCAAAGTAGGAATTGGCTTTGGGGGTTACCAGTGAAATATATTTGCTGGAGTGTGTGCTACGGGTGGGTGCTGCTATAGTGACCAGTGAGCTGAGATAAGGCGGGGCTTTACCTAGCAGAGACTTATAGATGACCTGGAGCCAAGGGGTTTGGCGATGAATCTGAAGTGTTCTGTGCTAATTACAAAACAAGAGCGAAAATGTTATAACTTTTACCGTTCTATCGACCAGAGATTCACCCTGACTCTGCAAGTGGCTTGAGGCTATCAAGAATAATGCAGTGACCAAAGATTATCAGAGGGATTTTCAGGCTGAACTGATCAAGAATCCATTTCAATGACAGCTGAGAAGTGATTTTTTTCTTTCACTACAAAACGGATGATTCTCAATTAGAGGTAATCTAACATTAGCAAGCTTGCTAGCCTAGCTGGATAAGTTAGCGAGATAGTTAACGTTACAGTCCTGTATTGAACTCTGAAAGCCATCAGCTAAATCATATGGCTATCTTTTGGTATACACACTGTCAATAAATTTGGCTTATGCCATGGTAGTCACTGCTAGACTGGTAGCTACCTTCAGCAGAGTAAACATGTTTGTTTGTTCGTTCTATATTTGACTGACGTTAGCTAAAGTAAGCTAGCAAATGTTACTCTTATTTGGTATCTCAATTTGGTAGTCATCTATTCCACCCTTGTCTGGAAAACATTCTGTTACTAAAAATAGAATTATCGATATAGCTAGCTAACTCATTCTCTGTTTGTGTGTTGGTAGCAACGATGAATGTGAATAAATCGGCTATGGTTAGTTGGTTCTCAGCCAGCCTCAGCTGGCTAGCAATCTTGCTGACAATTTAGTGACGCTGTCCCCATATGAGAACCCTATTGGGTTCCAGGTAGAACCCTCTACCTGGAAGTGACTAGTGACTAGTGATCCATTTATTAAAGTGGCCAATGATTTCAAGTCTGTATGTAGGCAGCATCCTCACTGTCTTAGTGATGGCTGTTTAATAACAGTCTGATGGCCTTGAGATAAAGACTGAAAAGCAGCTCCCAGCTTTGATGCACCTGTACTGACCTCGCCTTCTGGATGGTAGCAGGGTGAACAGGCAGTCCTTTGTGATCTTTTTGGCCTTCCTGTGACATTGTGGTTGTAGATGTCCTGGAGGGCATGTAGTTTGCCCCCAGTGATGCGCTGTGCAGACTGCCCCACCCTCTGGAGAGCCCTGCGGTTGTGGGCGGTGTAGTTGCCGCACCAGGTTGTGATGCAGCCCAATGGTGCATCTGTCTATTGTACATCTGTAAAAGTTTGTGAGGGATTCGGGTGACAAGCCACATTTCTTCAGCCTCCCTGGGTTCAGTACACTCTCTCTGTGGGTGGACCATTTCAGTTTGTCCGTGATGTGTAAGCCGAGGAACTTAACTTCCCACCTTCTCCACTACTGCCCCGTCGATGTGGATAGAGGGGTGCTCCCTCTGCTGTTTCCTGAAGTCCACGATCATCTCCTTTATGTTGTTGACGTTGAGTAAGATGTTATTTTCCTGGCACCACACTCCGAGTTCCCTTACCTCCTCCCTATAGGCTGTATCGTCATTGTTGGTAATCAAGCCCACTACTGTTGTGTCGTCTGCAAACTTGATGATTGACCTGGTGGTGTGCACGGTCACGCAGTCATGGGTGAACAGGGAGTATGGGAAGGTGGGGCCCCAGTGTTGAGGATCAGCGAAGTGGAGATGTTGTTTCCTACCTTCACCACCTGGGGGGCGGCCCGTCAGGAAGTCCAAGACCCAATTGTAAAGGACGGGGTTGAGACCCAGGGCCTCAAGCTTAATGTTGAGCTTGGAGTGTACTATGGTGTTGAATGCTGAGTTATAGTCAATGAACAGCATTCTTACATACGTATTCCTCTTGTCCAGGTGGGATAGGGCAGTGTGCAGTGTCATGGCGATTTCATTGTCTGTGGACCTATTGGGGCGGTACGCAAATTGAAGTGGGTGTAGGGTGACAGGTAAGGTGGAGGAGATATGATCCTTGACTAGTCTTTCAAAGCACTTCATGATGACAGAAGTCCCAGTCCTCGTGATCAAACAATCTTGAAGCGTGGATTCCGATTGGTCAGACCAGCGTTGAATAATCCTCATCACGGGTATGTCCTGTTTAAGTTTCTGCCTATAGTGGGAAGGGAGGAGCAAAATAGAGCCATGGTCAGATTTGCCGAAAGGAGGGCGGGGGAGGGCATTGTAGGGCATCCCGGAGTTTTTCC
Source organism: Oncorhynchus masou masou (assembly GCF_036934945.1). Classification (NCBI taxonomy): domain Eukaryota; kingdom Metazoa; phylum Chordata; class Actinopteri; order Salmoniformes; family Salmonidae; genus Oncorhynchus; species Oncorhynchus masou. The sequence continues at coordinate 44,809,251 of NC_088223.1, read as the reverse complement.
AGCACGAGTACTACAATCAATATGCTGATAGAATTTAGGTAGCCTTGCTCTCAAATTTGCTTTGTTAAAATCCCCAGCTACAATAAATGCAGCCTCCGGATATATGGTTTCCAGTGAAACAAAGTCGAGTGAATTTCCTTGAGGGGCGTTGTGGTATCAGCTTGAGAGGGGGGATATACATGGCTGTGACAATACAGTTGGTATTTACAGAAAATACAGTTGGTATTTGATTGAGAGGAATTCTAGGTTCGTTGAACAAAAGGACTTGAGTTCCTGTATGTTGTTAAAATTACACCATGAGTTGTTAATCATGAAACATACACCCGCGTCCTTCTTCTTCCCGGAGGGATGTTTATTTCTGTCGGCACGATGCACAAATAATTCAGGTGGCTGTACCGACTCTGACGGCATATCCTGAGAGACCCATGTTTCCGTGAAACAGAGTATGTTACAATCCCTGATGTCTCTCTGGAAAGCAACCCTTGCCCTAATTTTGTCTACTTTGTTATCTAGAAACTGGACATTAGCGAGTAATATACTCGGAAGCAGTGGGTGGTGTGCGCGTCTCCGAAGTCTGACCAGAAGGCAGCTCTGTCTACCTCTTCTCCAGCGACATTGTTTTGTGTCACCCTCTGGAATCAGTTCAGATGCCCTGGGTGGTTCGGACAAAGGACCCGCTTTGGGAAAGTCATATTCCTGGTCATAGTGCTGGTAAGTCGCTCTGATATCCAGTAGTTCTTCCCGGCTGTATGTAATAACACTTAAGTTTTTCTGGGATAACAATGTAAGAAATAATACATAAAAAAAATACTGCATTTTCTCAATTCAAACTTACCCCCTGTAACTGGACACGGACATTTTATGAGACTCCGATTTCCCCGAATCTAGCGCGAAGGCAGCATCGCTAAGGTTGGTTGAAAATTCTCTGTTACACCAAACAGTACCTCTCCTGTAACTCCCCGTAATGGATACCAAAAATATCTGGTTAAATGACATTTTAACTGGTGTAACAATCTGTAGCTAAGATAACTGGTGATCAGAAGACGGTGGTCATGATGAAATTGCCATTCAGCTCCTCATGTGTTGTCTGCTTGAAATTCAGCATAATGTCTAATCCCTCGAGAGGGATACAGTTCACGGGATGCAGTTCTTCTACAATGTGCACAGGTATAGAGATTAAATGTACAACAATATCTAGCCTAATAGAAAGAAACATGACATAACCCTCAACCTTTGCACAGTAACCAGACTGTACGAATGAACCTAGGTAGGTAGAAAGACAGTATCTACCTACAGCCATGTCTATCAGTCATGTCATGCTTTGGCAAATATGTTTATAGTAAAACCAGCTTCAGTTTTAGAGATTTACAACAGTAAATTGTTGTATTATTGTTTCTCCTCACTGTTTGCTAGTAAACTGAGCTAGCTAGCATGCTGGATATGCAATTCTTGTTATTTACATCTTGTTGGAATCCTTTCTTGCGTCATGCCTATACTTTTGTGAGATTGAAATGCATTCACAGTCATGATCATAACCAATGTCAACCCTTGTCAATTATGTTACATTGCTAGCTAGTAAAATCATTTACAGTTGCTAATGTTACATGTTTGCTAACAGGCTACAAATGTGAGGTGTGGCGCATAAGAAGATAGCAGGTGCCAGACTAACTAGCTAGGCAACTCCAGTCATGTGCTAACTTTTGCTGGTGAACCTAGCTTTAGGTGGCTAGTTGTAACATTGTACCTTGCTGTTTAGTAGCTAGCCATATCTATGAATAAAAAGAGAAGAGGTTTTACAATCGAGATACTACCTAGCTAAGTTAGCAATCAGAAAAATAATTTGATTAACACAGTAACGTTAGTACATTATGTTAACCAGCAATACACCATATTGGTTTACTAGCTAGGTGTCTGGCAGGAAAAACAACTTAGCTAGGCACCATATTTGTCATCTGCCCTGGCATCTGCTATAGCTGAGCTTCTAACATAAGCTATATCCAACTCTTTGTTTCGAATTCTCTACATTATATTCTGGTTGAAACATGTTTGGTTGAATGTCACCATGTAACTAACAGATGCTCCATCGTCAAATTTGTGTTGGTGAGAGGAATCACTTGGCCATTGCGTCTGGTCAGCTCTTTTAGTTTTTCCCAAAGGATTGTTGTTAGTGTCTGCCTCCTTGGGGGAAGGACGGGGGCCAGAGCACGAAGCACCTCCCAACACAAGTTGTAGTCTTTCAGAGACTGGGAAAAAATGTGTCTGCTTGTATATTTATGGAAACATTATGGAAACATCGATGAAAGATGTCCAATGGCTCTATCAAACAAGGACAACCATATATACACCCACAAAAACATATAGTGAGATCAGTATAACATAGACTTCGAGAAATGCCACAAAGCAGGACTACATTAATTTTTAGATCTCACCCCCCACCACCATTAATACACCGAAAGCCGTCAAAGGGTGTATCATTCAGCGAGCAAAGCCCTGACCTGCCTTCCTCCTGGGTAATTATGTGTGAAACACATCTCACTGCCTCAGACATGATGAAAACATGCTCAGATTCCCCAAGGGTGAAATTCCCCTTTAAGATCCTACATCTGTAAAACTCCCTATTGTCTCCAAGATAACAAAGCTGAACCTTAACCCTTGAAAAATAACTGTTGAGCCATACACATGCTGTGTGTTTATTAAGCAAAATATAACCTCCCGATGTTTTGCTGACAACACAGATTGTATTGTAATGTGCAGTAGATTTAAAGATAAAGCCAAGGCCTGAGCAACATTTGATCAACATCTGAATTTGTGTGTGTGAGTGTGTGTGTGCTTGTACACTGGCATGTGGGGAGCATGTCCTTCACACCTACTGTACCGTTTGTGTGTGTGTTTGGGAATGTATGTCCAGGGGAGTGTGTTGTTGTGCACATTGCGTGCTGCTAAAGAGTTTATGTTATATGTTATTCTGTCCCTCCTCCCATCCTCGTTTACTCTCTATTCTGGGAAAGTCCAAATTACAGTCTTTCAGTGTGTGGTTGGCTTGTGTGGTTCAGAATTTGTACTTAACCTACCCCTCCTGCGCAGTCCTTCTCCCTCTGCCTCCCTACTAGTGTCATTCTATACCTTCCTCGTTCCTTTCTCACAACATCTTATTCTCTTGCGTTTCTTGTCCTTTGTATTCTAAAATCAACATTATTCTGTTCACTTTCATTGTATTTGGGGTGGCAGGGTAGCCTAGTGGTTCGAGCGTTGGACTAGTAACCGGAAGGTTGCAAGTTCAAACCCCGAGCTGACAAAGTACAAATCTGTCGTTCTGCTCCTGAACAGGCAGTTAAAATAAGAAAATAAGAAGTTGTTCTTAACTGACTTGCCTAGTTAAATAAAGGTAAAAACATTTAATTTTTTTTATCTCTGTACCATACTGTCCCCTACCACATTCCCATTTGTCTCTCAGTTGTTTTGTCTCGCAGCCTGTTGCTCTGTGCTGTAGATATCATGAATAAATCCATGTCTCCTTTAAAAACACTCTTCCACCTATACAGTAACTAGCATCATATAACGTATGGATCTTTCGATACTCTCTACTCGCCATTCACAAACATGACTTCCCTCCACTTCTCTCTGTGTGTGCATATATGTTTACCATTGTGCACCCTCAGCTGAGTCGCACAAAACCGGATGCATCTGGTTTTCAGGGGAAATGGTAGAGAGCCTGTGATGGGACTTCTGCTTTTGGGCTTTAACAAAGCTGCACTCCATCTTAACTCCTCCTCCACATTTACTGGATTGGTTGAACAGTGTAGAATAGTTTATTTTCTCTCATCAGGACCAGAAGGAAGGAAACGCCGCTCAGACATTTCTTTCACGCCTGCTAAGAGTGTTTGTGTGGGATTATGATAGTGTGTTTGTGCATGCATTTAATTTTTTGGTATTACGAGTTTGTGAGTAAGTACAAATGCTTCTGTTTATTATATCTGTATAATCCCTTAGTTCTGTCCTGAATACCCATTAAATCAATTTTGGTTGACTGAATGACCTTATGCACAATTACATATGTAGGTCTATACTGTTTATGGGGGTTGTCAGTGGGTACCCGTAAACTGGATATCCCAGAGATGGCTCAGAGCGTTCCAACACCCCAAAAAATGTTGATCAAAGCTTGTCATCACTGAATACTGTAAACTTTGCACAAAGGTCACTTTTCCTTTTCCATCAGAGTTTTTTGAGTTCCACATGAAACAGGACATTGGTTACATTTGATAGCTTTTCATTCAAGAAGGTTAACGACAAAGCCAAACTAGTGTCTTAAAGTCAAGAGACCTGGCCTGCGTCTTCAATGGCACACTATTGGCCCTGGTCAAAAGTTGTGCACTTATATTGAAAATAGGGTGCCATTTGGGACACACACCTGGTTATCCACTGTGTTGATCATTCTAGAAATCCTTGGAGTATCTGTTTATTGTGTTGACCTAAATGTGAATTTGGTTTTGCTTCAATAACTTTGTCTTCTCATGTACTCTCCCCTGCTTTACATTTTTACATAAACGGTTTATCCATGTACCCAAACATTAGCAGTAATATGTGAGGCATTAAAGAGGAACTGACAGCATTTTGGCAACATGAAATCTTATTAAAATCTTTTTATATAAACCCCTAGGAAAAATATGACACTTTTAGCAAAAAAATTTAACAAGTGAGCACTAAGATATGGTCATTTTCACATTTTCATAAATTCTTAGAATGTTTGGGAATTACGTATACTAAGGCATTGTGAAAATTCTATAGCAATATACACTGTAGTGGGAAAGTGTCTGTGAAAGTGGCACATATTCAATCAATCCTTATCGCAGTCTGCTGTTCCCACATGCTTCAAGAGGACCACCATTGTTCCTGTTCCCAAGAAAGCTAAGGTAACTGAGCTAAACGACTACCGCCCCCGTAGCACTCCCATCATCATGAAGTGCTTTGAGAGACTAGTCAAGGACCATATCACCTCCACCCTACCTGACATCCTAGACCCACTCCAATATGCTTACCTCCCCAATAGGTCCACAGACGACGCAATCGCAACCACACTGCACACTGCCCTAACCCATCTGGACAAGAAGAATACCTATGTGAGAATGCTGTTCATCGACTACAGCTCAGCATTTAACACCACAGTACCCTCCAAACTCGTCATCAAGCTCGAGACCCTGGGTCTCGACCCCACCCTGTGCAATTGGGTACTGAACTTCCTGACAAGCTGTCCCCAGGTGGTGAGGGTAGGTCAACAACATCTCCACCCCGCTGATCCTCAACACTGGGGCCCCACAAGGGTGCGTTCTGAGCCCTCTCGTGTACTCCCTGTTCACCCACGACTGCGTGGCCATGCACTCCTCCAACTCAATCATCAAGTTTGCAGATGACACAACAGTGGTAGGCTTGACTACCAACAACGACGAGACAGCCTACAGGGAGGAGGTGAGGGCCCTCGGAGTATGGTGTCAGGAAAATAACCTCACACTCAACATCAACAAAACAATGGAGATGATCGTGGACTTCAGCAAACAGCAGAGGGACCACCCCCCTATCCACATCAACGGGACAGTAGTGGAGAGGGTAGTAAGTTTTAAGTTCCTCGGCGTACAAATCACGGACAAACTGAATTGGTCCACCCACACAAACAGCGTGGTGAACAAGGAGCAGCAGCGCCTCTTCAACCTCAGGAGGCTGAAGAAATTCAGCTTGTCACCAAAAGCACTCACAAACCTTTACAGATGCACAATCGAGAGCATTCTGTCGGGCTATATCACCTCCTGATACAGCAACTGCTCCGCCCACAACCGCAAGGCTCTCCAGAGGGCAGTGAGGTCTGCACAACGCATCACCGGGGGCAAACTACCTGCCCTCCAGGACACCTACACCACCCGATGTCACAGGAAGGCAATAAAGATCATCAAGGACAACAACCACCCGAGCCACTGCCTGTTCCCCCCACTATCATCCAGAAGGTGAGGTCAGTATAGGTGCATCAAAGCAGGGACCGAGAGACTGAAAAACAGCTTCTATCTCAAGGCCATCAGACTGTTAAACAGCCACCACTAACATTGACTAGTGGTCAATGTTATTGACTTGTTTATTGTTTACTCCATGGGTAACTCTGTGTTGTTGTCTGTTCACACTGCTATGCTTTATCTTGGCCAGGTCGCAGTTGTAAATTAGCCTACCTGGTTAAATAAAGGTGAAATAAAATTTTACAAATTAAAAAAATTGAGTGGCTGCTGCCAACATACTGACTCAAATCCAGCCACTTTAATATTGGAAAGATTGATGTAAAAAATGTAGCACTAGCCACTTTAAACAATACCACTTAATATAATGTTTACATACCCTATATTACTCATCTCATGTGTATATACTGTACTTTATACCATCTACTGCATCTTTCCTATGCTGTTCTGTATCATCACTCATTCATGTATCTTTATGTACATATTCTTCATACCTTTACACTTGTGTGTATAAGGTAGTTGTTGTGAAATTGTTAGGTTAGATTACTCTTTGGTTATTACTGCATTGTCGGAACTAGAAGCATAAGCATTTCGCTACACTTGCATTATCATCTGCTAACCATGTGTATGTGACAAATAAAATTTGATTTGATTTTCAACCGATCGCTGCCCGCACCTGCCCGCCCGTCCAGCATCACTACTCTGGACGGTACTGACTTGTGGACAACTACAAATAACTAGGTGTTTAGTTAGACTGTAAACCCTCCTTCCAGACTCACATTAAGCATCTTCAATCCAAAATTAAATCTAGAATCGGTTTCCTATTTCACAACAAAGCATCCTTCATTCATGCTGCCAAACATACCCTCATAAAACTGACCATCCTACCGATCCTCGACTTTACAAAATAGCCTCCAACACTCCACTCAACAAATTGGATGCAGTCTATCACAGTGCCATCCATTTTGTCACCAAAGCCTCATATACTACCCACCACTGAGACCTGTACGCTCTCGTTGGCTGGCCCTCGCTTCATGCTCGTCACCAAACACACTGGCTCCAGGACATTTATAAGTCTCTGCTAGGTAAAGCCCCGCCTTATCTCAGCTCACTGGTTACCATAGCAGCACCCACCCATAGCACGCGCTCCATTAGGGATATTTCACTGGCCACCCCCAAAGCCAATTTTTCCTTTGGCCGCCTTTCCTTCCAGGTCTTTGCTGCCAATGACTGGAACGAACTGCAAAAATCACTGAAGCTGGAGACTCATATCTCCCTCACTAGATTTAAGCACCAGCTGTCTGAGCAGCTCACAGATCACTGCACCTGTACATAGCCCATCTATAAATAGCCCATCCAACTACCTCATCCTCATACGGTATTTATTTCTTTATCTTGCTTCTTTGCACCCCAGTATCTCTACTTGCACATTCATCTTCTGCACATCTACCATTCCAGTTTTTAATTGCTATATTGTAATTACTTCGCCACCGTGGCCTATGTATTGCCTACCTCCCTTATCCTACCTCATTTGCACACACTGTATATATACTTTTTTACTGTATTATTGACTGTATGTTTGTTTATTCCATGTGTAACTCTGTGTTGTTGTATGTGTCGAACTGCTTTGCTTTATCTTGGCCAGGTTGCAATTGCAAATGAGAACTTATTCTTAACTGGCCTACCTGGTTAAATAAAGGTGAAATAAAATACACATTTTAAAGATGATCAAACAACCATGAAATGGTAGGCTCTCGCTCCCTCAGTTATGCACATCAACAAGATCAACAACTGATGCTAACCAGAGAAAGATAAGCTAAAATCTAATGAAGGAACATTAGATAAACCATCTCAAACTGTTTCAGCTAGTTGGCTGTCAAAATTGCACCCATAAACAATGGGGAATTGTTGCCTACTCGTCCTTCTGCAGCTCGCCTGCAACCAAGCACCCAAGCTAACTGGCTAAAGTATGCTAGCTTGCTACCTAGCTACTTCCAGGCACAAATGAGAGAACACCTCACTCTGACCCTTTTACTTACCCTAGCAGAGCTGGTTAGCTAAGATGTTTACACTCTATCTAAAGTGTTCGTGATTAACTATTACTTTTGTTGCCTACGTTTACTGACACTGTTCATATTCAGCCAGTGTTTTCGTGTTTGTAAATTTATCAGTTATTCTGCGCTCTGGCACAATCAGACGAGTGTGCTCTGAAATCAGAGTAGATAGCATATCTCTTACGCAAATTCACTATGGCTATCTGGATAACAGTTGTTCAAGTTCTTGCTAGCTAACCAAATGACATCTGCATTTCTAGCTATGTATAGCTACCGAAAAACAGTATGAGGGGAAAAACAATGTACCAGCCCAGCTGGGATTTACAAATTTATATCAATATTTGTTGGACTATCAAGATATGTATTGGTGAATTATATTAATCAGGAATTGAATGGCATCCGTCTATTCTGTCAACAATGCATTAGTGTACATCATGGAATGTTGAGTTAAATATAACCTATTTTTAAAATCTCTTATAAAGTAGGTTTTGTAGCATAAACTGATAATTTTACATTTTTGACTGATATGATTGTCTGTTTGTTTCAGGGGAGCTTAGCTATGACCACTTCCTCTTCTTGCACAATGATCCAAAATCATCAAGGATATTTTTGAATACATAATCTAAACACTTTCTTTTGGTAAAATGTGTGGGTGGGTGTTTGTGGAAGTGTGTTTGTTTGAAAGATATGATGGATGTGGGAAGTTAGTTTTCTATCAGACAAATCCTCTTATGAATCCTTTCAGGTCCTATTTCCGCTCTCTCTTTTCCATATGACAGAGGACTGGTGACTTATTAGCCTCTGAATGACCAGCTGACCTCTCTCTTCCCCTGGTCTATAGCACTAACCTATCCCTTCCTCTGGTAGAGGCCACTGTGTACTGTGTGTGTGTGTCAGGCCGTAGAAACACACAACCATTACGAGTCTGTACAGCTTTGCCTCCTAATCCTGTGGAGAGAGATGGCCTCAAGGCCAAACCATGTAGGAATGACCAAACACATTCTCAACAGCATTCCCTCAGGCTAGCCCAGTCCTGGCTGTTCTGCCGCCTTAGGCGAGGCCAACAAATTGCAGCCCACCTATATCCCGCAAATCTAGAATAGTGCCGGTAAGCAAAATTACATTGGAAATACATCTAAAATATACATATTTTCAAGACGAAGTTAGTTTCATTTTCGGTTCTGAAAAGAGTTGAAAATACGTATTTTCTGGACGTTGAAATCAGGTTCATTTTTGTTTCTGAATGAAAGTTAAAAAGAGATAATTTATAGACCGGACCAAATCTGAGAACATAGAACATTGACTTCTATGTTTGGGCCAAATCAAGGCCCAAAAAGCATTTTTCTCCAAAAGACGTCGCAGTGGGTCCATGCTTACTGGCGTGTATCCTACAGTGTCGGTCTGCAATGGAATGTTATGAATGTGCATCCATATCGTAGATCCACCATTTCTACAAAAAAAAAAAAAAAAAAAGACCTCTGGACAGGAGCAAAAAAAGACACCGGCCCGCGCTTACTAAGTAACCTACAGTGTCAGCCAGCAATGGAATTTTGTGAATGCTCATCCATCTGGAAGGCCTACAATTTTTAAAACAGGCAGTTGCATTGATTTTATTAGTCCTGATTCCTGTGACTAATCAATTTGGCTATTTAGGTTATGAATATAAGCTACCCAACTTTATCAGGAGTTATCCTTAGCCTATTTTCAATGTGTTTATACACAGGGAAATGCAGAACTATTTTATTTTTTGCTATTATCAGCTTGATACACACTTGAAACCACTAATCATGAAAATTTTGCCCACGGGATGAAACTCCTGGACAGCAGTTGTGAATAGTCTGATTGTCCATTTTACTTTGACCTGTCCTGTTTTTATGATATGGCATTTGTTATCATGTCAGCAAATGCTTTATTTGATTGGGTGCCATTTAGGTTAGGGTATTTGATTGGAAAAACGTGCATGATGTAAAAAGTGTCTGTCTCATTACATTGCCATACATTTGATCTCCAGCCTATAGGCTACAGAAAAGGCCACATACTCTTTCTTGTATGTGTCAAACTGCTTTGCTTTATCTTGGCCAGGTCGCAGTTGTAAATGAGAACTTGTTCTCAACTAGCCTACCTGGTTAAATAAAGGTGAATAATTTTTTTTTAAATACCATATGCTCCAACAGCATCCTGGAGAGGCATGCTGGGAATGGACAAGCAAAATATTTTGCACCACTGCCGTTGACAAAAGTGGGCACTGCTTATCACAAGGCGACATCATCACTCACCTAAAAATCCCATATGTTACTACTGTTTGAGAGAAATTGGCATTGTTTCTGGGCAGAATTATATGAGATTTTATGTGTTGTTTGAGGTGCGTCTTGGTCAGTTTAGCTTAAAAAATATGCTGTCTTTGTCAAGCTGCCACTATAGATGGCTGGCTAATCCTGCCTAATGGGCAGGCTGGCAGTCAGGGGCTCTCAATGGTACTTGCAGGCAAGAAACACCACACTTCTCCCCCATTCTCCTTCTTCCTCCTCCTCCTCTCCAAAAAAACATGTTTGGTTACACACTATAAATAAATAATTTGCCTGATAATATAAGTAGTGTTCGGTTGAGCGAGTGCCAGGAGCATCCCGAGTCAGAGGCTTGATCCCAATGCTCATCAGGGCCCAGCAAAAAGCTCTCCTCAAGTTTAGGAGTTCAAAATCAGTGCTTTTTTTGGTCAGGCTTTTATACAGTTTGGTTTTCCAAAGAACATGTTGAAGGTTGCATAAAACACTAAGGCGTACAAATATTCAAGCGCGCCCAAGGCAGTATTTTGTACGGGACATGTTGATTGGGTGTCACGCCCAGTCTCCAGCGTTTAACGTCGCCAGTCTATTAACCACCGGTCATTGCACCTTCATTATGCACACCTGCTCCCCATCATTACGCACACCTGGAACTCATCATCACCTTGACGACTCTCCCTTTATTTAGCCCTCAGTAGCTTCAGTCATCAGGCAGTATTGGTTTTGGTCACTTTCAGTATACTCCTGTTTTGTTTATGTGCCTTCTCTCATCATTAAACTCACCTTCTGCACCTGCTTCCTGACTCCAAGAATATACGGATGTGCTCAAATTTGTTGGTACCCCTCCACAAAAAACAAAGACAAAAACAAATTTTCTCTGAAATAACTTGAAACTGACAAAAGTAATTGGCATCCATCATGGTTTATTCCATATTAAATAGAAATCAGACATTTTTTGCTTTTTATTCAACATAATGTTGTAAATAGTAACAAATGAAAATGGCATGGACAAAAATAATGGGACCTGTAACCTAATATTTTGTGGCACAACCTTTAGAGGCCAATCAAATGTTTTCTGTAGCTCTCAATGAGACTTCTGCACCTGTTAACAGGTAGTTTGGGCCACTCTTCCTGAGCAAACTGCTCCAGCTGTCTCAGGTTTGATGGGTGTCTTCTCCAGACTGCAAGTTTCAGCTCTTTCCATAGATGTTTGATAAGATTCAGATCAGGACTCATAGAAGGCCACTTCAGAATAATCCAATATTTTGTTCTTATCCATTATTGGGTGCTTTTATTTGTGTGTTTTGGGTCATTATCCTGTTGGAGGACCCATGACCTGCGACTGAGACAGAGCTTTCTGACACTGGGCAGTGTGTTTCACTCCAGAATACCTTGATAGTCTTGAGATTTCATTGTGCTCTGCACAGATTCAAGGTACCCTGTGCCAGGCGCAGCAAAGCAGCCCCAAATCATAACCAAGCCTCCTCCATATTTCACTGTAGGTATGATGTTATTTTCTTTGAAAGCTTCATTTTTTCATATGTGAACATAGAGCTGATGTGACTTGCCAAAAGCTCCAGTTTTGAATCATCTGTCCAAAGGACATTCTCCCAGAAAGATCGTTGCTTGTCAATATGCATTTTAGCAAATTCTAGTCTGGCTTTTTAATGTTTTTCTTTCAAAAGGGTCTTCCATTGAGCCCACTTTCGCTCAAAAAGCGACGGATGGTGTGATCAGAAACTGACGTACCGTCACCTTGGAGTTCAACTTCTATCTCTCTGGCAGTTATCCTTGGTACTTTTTCTACCATTTGCACTATCCTTCTGTTCAATCTGGGGTCGATGTTCCTCTTGCGGCCGCGCCCAGGGAGGTTGGCTATAGTTCCATGGACCTTAAACTTCTTAATAACATTTGCAACTGTTGTCACAGGAACATCAAGCTGCTTGGAGATGGTCTTATAGCCTTTAACCTTTACCACGCTTGTCTATTATTTTCTTTCTGATCTCCTCAGACAAATCTCTCCTTTGCTTTCTCTGGTCCAAGTTCAGTGTGGTGCACACAATGATACCAAACAGCTCAGTGACTACTTTACTCTGGTCCATGTTCAGTGTGGTGCACACAATGATACCAAACAGCACAGTGACTACTTTACTCTGGTCCATGTTCAGTGTGGTGCACACAATGATACCAAACAGCACAGTACTTTTCTCCATTTAAATAGGCTGAATGACTGATCATAAGATTAGAGACGTGTGATACTAATTAAAGAAACTAATTAGTTTGAAATATCCCTATAATCCAACGATTTATTATCTTTTCTAAGGGGTACCAACAAATGTGACAATATCTTTGTAGAATAAGCAATAATGAATATTTTTCACAGCTTCTTTGCTTTATTCTATGACGTACCAAAGGTGGCAAGTATACATGATGAAATAGCTTTTAATTTCATCACTTTTCAGGAGGAATGAAGCATTATTTCAATGAGCTGTAAGGCTACCCAACAAATTTGAGCATGTCTGTATGTTACCACTAGGTTTGTAATTTTCTACCGAGAGCTGATCTTGAATCAGTCTCTTATTGGACATGTTTGAGTAAGTCAAACTCCCATGAGCACAGTTTTAATGCTAAGTAGCTTTCCTTTTCTCTGTTTCTCTTGTCATTTCCCTTTATCACAACTTTGGACTACCTTCCATTTATTTCCTCTCTACTTCAAACTTTAACCTCCTTTTTTCATTTCTTTCAATGGCTCCCTTTCTCACATCGCATCACTTCTTTCTCTCTCCTTTCATCTTTGCCACTTGCAAAATCATTCCCTTTAACCTTTCTCACTTTTCCATAACGTTTTTGGGCTCTCACCCTCTTTGTCTGTAATCATCTCTGCTTCTCTCCATATTTTACTTTCCCATCTATTTCCCTTTTCCACTCTCCCATCGCTGCCTTTTCTTTCGCAAACTCTGCCTTTCTCCCTCCCTCTCTGGGTTGCTGGGTGAAAGGGGGCTTTATCAGTGTGGCTGAATGGTGCAGGTCCAGTGTAGGCTGGGACAATACGTCCATCATCAGAGGAGAGCAGAGCACATGAATGAGGAACAAAGACCCCCAGCCCTAGAGAGGCCCCACGCTCCACGCTCCACCTCACACAACCACACAGCAGCCCCAACTGAACCCTGCCCTGTACACAGTACTGCACACCCTGCTCCACTGTGTGTGTGTGTGTGTGTGTGTTTTTGTGTGTGTGTGTGTTTTTGTGTGTGTGTGTGTGTGTTTTTGTGTGTGTGTGAGAGAGCAGGTGTTAAATTGAGATTGAGGGAACTGTTCCCAAAATGTATTGTCTCAGGTTCAGCTATCCATTTTTTAAACAGGCACTTTGATATTCACTGACGGCACTATGCACCTATTATTGTCTCGATCCATCATTTGACTGCATTACCTCCAGTGTATTCGTACCACTATGCATTATGTACTATTGTTTGTCAGTGTGCATATGCCACTGCACTTTGCCTGATGTCTGTGTGGATATGCGACTGCAAGTGACAGCCGTGATAATGCAAGTGACAGCCATGAATATGCATACTAGGCTTTGTGACTTCGTGGCTGCCTAGCAGCGGGAAAGAAAGTGAGCACTTCAAAACAAATGTGTTTGTGCATAGAAAGCAGCATGTGTGTGACTGGAATTTGACATGTACTACAGTGTGTGTGTGTGTGTGTGTGTGTGTGTGTGTGTGTGTGTGTGTGTGTGTGTGTGTGTGTGTGTGTGTGTGTGTGTGTGTGTAGCAATGGTACTCAAAATTGTTAAAGGTTTTTAAAAACAACTAATATATGCAATAGTTGGAGAATGGATGAAGATGCTCCAAACGTTTTGAATTTGTATAATCCATCAGATATTGATTGAATTATAGAACATAAAACATTTTACTGGCACGGACAGTTCAGGGATTTGTGGGAATTCAGGTATTTTCAAATATCACTTTTCTTATTTAGAATGCCCTCAAATATAAATATATACTTTCTTATTGTATCAGGTATTTTGTTGGTGTGTGTGTTAAAATAAAGAAAAGGTGCAGCATTTGCATAAATACAATGGGTGTATTTGCATATATGGATACATTAACATAAATGAGAGGAACAGAGCTGCAACCCCAAAACACTCGATCCATCTACCCTACATGCACTCACCTGCACTGTCTAGACTGCCTAATTAATTACTTTGTTGTCACGTTCTCTTGCATATTTCAACAAGTGTCAGAAATCAACAGGCTTGGCTCTAGATTACACCTATCTAAACCATTGGTGGTCAGTGACGTTTAAGATGAGGAAGGACAATATATATTTTTTATGAGCAAGGCCTTATTTTTATTACAGCATATTGGATGACTGTCATTTATATTCCATTCACCCAGCTCAATGTAACATCAATAGGTTAAGGCTATTTACCACATGATACTCAAATGTTCCCTATACCCATCATGAGGTTGCTACCTTCTAGCCTAGGAATTAAAGTTTACAACGTAGGTACAGAGGTCGAGATACATTTTTCAGTAGCTGGCTGTAATTTATGCATTCAGTTCTAGATTCATTCTCTGATCCTTTGATTGGGTGGACAACATGTCAGTTCATGCTTTTTATGAAATTCACGGAGGAAAACAAACGTTACATTGTTTGCGAGATCAGACATAATTTCACTATAATCCAAGTGTTCATTTTTTAAATTTGCTTTCATTTCAGCTAATCTAATTTGTAAACATTTCAACTGTATTGAATTGCTACTTTTTTAAATTACACAAAAAAATGAACTCCCATCAAAATAAAGTTATCTTTCTTCTCTTTCTTGTGATGTATAGTTGAAGTCGGAAGTTTACATACATAAATGCATTTAAACTCAGTTTTCACAATTCCTGACATTGAATTCTAGTAAAAACTCCCTGTTTTTAGGTCAGTTAGGTTCACCACTTTATTTTAAGAATGTGAAATGTCAGAATATTATATTCCCAGTTGGTCAGAAGTTTCCATACACTCAATTAGTATTTGGTAGCATTGCCTTTAAATGATTTAACATGGGTCAAATGTTTCGGGTAGCCTTCCACAAGCGTCCCACAATAAGTTGGGTGAATTTTGTCCCATTCCTTCTGACAGAGCTGGTGTAACTGGTTTGTAGGCCTTCTTGCTCGCACACACATTTTCTATAGCATTGAGGTCAGGGCTTTGTGATGGCCACTCCAATACCTTGACTTTGTTGTCCTTAAGCCATTTTGCCACAACTTTGGAAGTATGCTTGGGGTCATTGTCCATTTGGAAGACCCATTTGCGACCAAGTTTTAACTTCCTGACTGATGTCTTGAGATGTTGTTTCAATATATCCACATCATTTTCCTTTCTCGTGAAGCCATCTATTTTGTGAAGTGCACCAGTCCCTCCTGCAGCAAAGCACTCCCACAACTTGATGCTGCCACCCCCGTGCTTCACGGTTGGGATGGTGTTCTTCGGCATGCAAGCCTCCCCTTTTTCCTCCAAACATAAAGATGGTCATTATGGCCAAACAGTTCTATTTTTGTATCATCAGACAAGAGGACATTTCTCCAAAAAGTACGATCTTTGTCCCCATGTGCAATTGCAAACTGTAGTCTGGCTTTTTATGGCGGTTTTGGATCAGTGGCTTCTTCCTTGCTGAGTGGCCTTTCAGGTTATGTCGATATAGGACTCGTTTTACTGTGGATATAGATACATTTGTACCTGTTTCATCCAGCATCTTCACAAGGACATTTGCTGTTGTTCTGGGATTGCACTTTCGCACCAAAGTACGTTCATCTCTAGGCGACAGAACGCGTCTCCTTCCTGAGTGGTATGATTGCTGCGTGGTCCCATGGTGTTTATACTTGCGTACTATTGTTTGTACAGATGAACGTGGTACCTTCAGATGTTTGGAAATTGCTCCCAAGGATGAACCAGACTTGTGGAGGTCTACAATTGTTTTTCTGAGGTCTCGGCTGATTTATTTAGATTTTCCCATGATGTCAAGCAAAGAGGCATTGAGTTTGAAGGTAGGCCTTGAAATGCATCCACAGGCACACTTCCAATTGACTCAAATCATGTAAATTACCCTATCCGAAACTTCAAAAGCCATTACACCATTTTCTGGAATTTTCCAAGCTGTTTGAAGGCACAGTCAACTTAGTGTATGTAAACTTCTGACCCACTGGAATTGTGATACAGTGAATTATAAGTGAAATAATCTGTCTGTAAACAATTGTTGGAAAAAAATACTTGTGTCATGCACAAAGTAGATGTCCTTACCAACTTGCCAAAACTATAGTTTGTTAACAGGTTGAAAAAGGAAGTGGTTGAAAAACGAGTTTTAATGACTCCAACCTAAGTATATGTAAACTTCCGAATTCAACTGTATGTGTCGAGACGTTGCATTAAATCCCAGACGAAGCTTTAGCATTCTTATATATTCAACGGAAAGCCAATTTGTAAGGGTTTTCCTCTGGTGAAGGAGAAGCGGACCAAAATGCAGCGTGGTGGTTATTCATGTTCTTTAATAAAAGGAACTCGACATGAAATAACTAACAAAACAATAAATGTGTGAAAACCTAAACAGTCCTATCTGGTGAAAACACAGAGACAGGAACAATCACCCACAAACACACAGTGAAACCCAGGCTACCTAAATATGGTTCCCAATCAGAGACAATGACTAACACCTGCCTCTGATTGAGAACCATATCAGGCCAGACATAGAAATAGACAAACAAGACATCCAACATAGAATGCCCACTCAGATCACACCGTGACCAACCAAAACATATAAACATACAAAGCAAACTATGGTCAGGGTGTGACACAATGTATCCCATTGAGCCCAGTTCAGCCATTACCGTGGTGTGTTTGACAGGTCATTAGAATTATTTCCATGGTGGTAACGTTAATGGGAAAAAACACAGGCACAAGAAAGAGTATGAAAGAGTCACAGGAGTAAAATGAAAGCAATCAATCCAGCGAGATTTAAGTGACAAGTGGGTTTCGTACCTCTCAAACACAGAAAATTCATGTCTGAAAAAGTCAGATCCTCAGGTGGGTGGGGCATGGCGCATTGCTAGTGTGCGTGTGTGTGTGTGTGTGTGTGTGTGTGTGTGTGTGTGTGTGTGTGTGTGTGTGGGCTCTTATTAGAGAAAGACCGTTGCTGTAAGAAACAAAGGAACCCATCTGTTCTTAAATTTGTAATCATTTACTGTTCACATCTCCCCAGACATCAAAAGCACAGCGATAAAACCCAAAGGGACTTAACATATGACAAAAACTAAGAATACCTATAATGCGCTTAATAGCGAAAGAACACCTAATGCGTGCTCTAAGCCTGTATTCCACATAATAATGTTGTGCAATACTGTAGCTGTTATATATCCGAGGTGAAGCCAGTTCGTATTAACCTGACCTTAAAGAATGAACTGTAGAGAGCTTGTGATGGATGTTAGTAAGGCGACACTGCATCTTAACTTTTCCTCCACATTTATTGGATTGGTTGAACAGTGCAGAAGAGAACCTCCCCTGCCAGGAGTGTATTGGGATTGTGTAACTGAGTTGTCAGGTAACCCATGTTGAGACTTGTTTACATGCACTGCAGGTGGATAACATACCGCGCCCTGAGCATGACACGTATACACACATGCATGTACGCACGCACGCACCAACACACACATGCATGACATGCACACATGCACTCACTCACTGATCACTTGGCTACATAGCTGATGCACGCTGGACTGTCCATTAATCACGGTACCTCATTCTGCTTGTTTATGTTTTATCTGTCGGCCCCGTTGCCTAGTCAACGCCATTTTACCTGCTGTTGTTGTGCTAGCTGATTAGCTGTTGTTGTCTCACCTACTGTTTTAGCTAGCTCTCCCAATTCAACACCTGTGATTACTGTATGCCTCGCTGTATGTCTCTCTCAAATGTCAATATGCCTTGTATACTGTTGTTCAGGTTAGTTATCATTGTTTTAGTTCACAATGGAGCGCCTAGTTCCACTCTTCATACCCCTGATACCTCCTTTGTCCCACCTCCCACACATGCGGTGACCTCACCCATTACAACTAGCATGTCCAGAGATACAACCTCTCTCATCATCACCCAGTGCCTGGGCTTACCTCCGCTGTACCCGCACCCCACCATACCCCTGTCTGCGCATTATGCCCTGAATATATTCTACCATGCCCAGAAACCTGCTCCTCTTATTCTCTGTAACCAATGCTCTAGGCGACCAGTTTTGATAGCTTTTAGCCGCACCCTCATACTACTCCTTCTCTGTTCCACGGGTGATGTGGAGGTAAACCCAGGCCCTGCATGTCCCCAGGCACCCTCATTTGTTGACTTCTGTGATCGAAAAAGCCTTGGTTTCATGCATGTCAACATCAGAAGCCTCCTCCCTAAGTTTGTTTTACTCACTGCTTTAGCACACTCTGCTAACCCTGATGTCCTTGCCGTGTCTGAGTCCTGGCTCAGGAAGGCCACCAAAAATTCTGAGATTTCCATACCCAACTATAACATCTTCCGTCAAGATAGAACTGCCAAAGGGGGAGGAGTTGCAGTCTACTGCAGAGATAGCCTGCAAAGTAATGTCATACTTTCCAGGTCCATACCCAAACAGTTCGAACTACTAATTTTGAAAATTACTCTCTCCAGAAATAAGTCTCTCACTGTTGCCGCCTGCTACCGACCCCCCTCGGCTCCCAGCTGTGCCCTGGACACCATTTGTGAATTGATCGCCCCCCATCTAGCTTCAGAGTTTGTTCTTTTAGGTGACCTAAACTGGGATATGCTTAACACCCCGGCAGTCCTACAATCTAAGCTAGATGCCCTCAATCTCACACAAATCATCAAGGAACCCACCAGGTACAACCCTAACTCTGTAAACAAGGGCACCCTCATAGACGTCATCCTGACCAACTGGCCCTCCAGATACACCTCCGCTGTCTTCAACCAGGATCTCAGCGATCACTGCCTCATTGCCTGTATCCGCTATGGAGCCGCAGTCAAACGACCACCCCTCATCACAGTCAAACGCTCCCTAAAACACTTCTGTGAGCAGGCCTTCCTAATCGACCTGGCCCGGGTATCCTGGAAGGACATTGACCTCATCCCGTCAGTTGAGGATGCCTGGTCATTCTTTAAAAGTAACTTCCTCACCATTTTAGATAAGCATGCTCCGTTCAAAAAATGCAGAACCAAGAACAGATACAGCCCTTGGTTCACTCCAGACCTGACTGCCCTCGACCAGCACAAAAACATCCTGTGGCGGACTGCAATAGCATCGAATAGTCCCCGCGATATGCAACTGTTCAGGGAAGTCAGGAACCAATACACGCAGTCAGTCAGGAAATCTAAGGCCAGCTTCTTCAGGCAGAAGTTTGCATCCTGTAGCTCCAACTCCAAAAAGTTCTGGGACACTGTGAAGTCCATGGAGAACAAGAGCACCTCCTCCCAGCTGCCCACTGCACTGAGGCTAGGTAACACGGTCACCACCGATAAATCCATGATTATCGAAAGCTTCAACAAGCATTTCTCAACGGCTGGCCATGCCTTCCGCCTGGCGACTCCAACCTCAGCCAACAGCTCCGCCCCCGCCGCAGCTTCTCGCCCAAGCCCTTCCAGGTTCTCCTTTACCCAAATCCAGGGAGCAGATGTTCTGAAAGAGCTGCAAAACCTGGACCCGTACAAATCAGCTGGGCTTGACAATCTGGACCCTCTATTTCTGAAACTATCCGCCGCCATTGTCGCAACCCCTATTACCAGCCTCTTCAACCTCTCTTTCATATCCTCTGAGATCCCCAAGGATTGGAAAGCTGCCGCAGTCATCCCCCTCTTCAAAGGGGGAGACACCCTGGACCCAAACTGTTACAGACCTATATCCATCCTGCCCTGCCTATCTAAGGTCTTCGAAAGCCAAGTCAACAAACAGGTCACTGACCATCTCGAATCCCACCGTACCTTCTCCGCTGTGCAATCTGGTTTCAGAGCCGGTCACGGGTGCACCTCAGCCACACTCAAGGTACTAAACGATATCATAACCGCCATCGATAAAAGACAGTACTGTGCAGCCATCTTCATCGACCTTGCCAAGGCTTTCGACTCTGTCAATCACCATATTCTTATCGGCAGACTCAGTTGCCTCGGTTTTTCGGAGGACTCCCTTGCCTGGTTCACCAATTACTTTGCAGACAGAGTTCAGTGTGTCAAATCGGAGGGCATGCTGTCCGGTCCTCTGGCAGTCTCTATGGGGGTGCCACAGGGTTCAATTCTCGGGCCGACTCTTTTCTCTGTATATATCAATGATGTTGCTCTTGCTGCGGGCGATTCCCTGATCCACCTCTACGCAGACGACACCATTCTATATACTTCCGGCCCGTCCTTGGACACTGTGCTATCTAACCTCCAAACAAGCTTCAATTCCATACAACACTCCTTCCGTGGCCTCCAACTGCTCTTAAACGCTAGTAAAACCAAATGCATGCTTTTCAACCGATCGCTGCCTGCACCCGCATGCCCGACGAGCATCACCACCCTGGATGGTTCCGACCTTGAATATGTGGACACCTATAAGTACCTAGGTGTCTGGCTAGACTGTAAACTCTCCTTCCAGACTCATATCAAACATCTCCAATCAAAAATCAAATCAAGAGTCGGCTTTCTATTCCGCAACAAAGCCTCCTTCACTCACGCCGCCAAACTTACCCTAGTAAAACTGACTATCCTACCGATCCTCGACTTCGGCGATGTCATCTACAAAATTGCCTCCAACACTCTACTCAGCAAACTGGATGCAGTTTATCACAGTGCCATCCGTTTTGTCACTAAAGCATCTTATACCACCTACCACTGCGACTTGTATGCTCTAGTCGGCTGGCCCTCGCTACATATTCGTCGCCAGACCCACTGGCTCCAGGTCATCTACAAGTCCATGCTAGGTAAAGCTCCGCCTTATCTCAGTTCACTGGTCACGATGGCAACACCCATCCGTAGCACGCGCTCCAGCAGGTGTATCTCACTGATCATCCCTAAAGCCAACACCTCATTTGGCCGCCTTTCGTTCCAGTACTCTGCTGCCTGTGACTGGAACGAATTGCAAAAATCCCTGAAGTTGGAGACTTTTATCTCCCTCACCAACTTCAAACATGTGCTATCTGAGCAGCTAACCGATCGCTGCAGCTGTACATAGTCTATTGGTAAATAGCCCACCCATTTTCACCTACCTCATCCCCACACTGTTTTTATTTATTTACTTTTCTGCTCTTTTGCACACCAGTATCTCTACCTGTACATGACCATCTGATCATTTATCACTCCAGTGTTAATCTGCAAAATTGTAATTATTTGCCTACCTCCTCATGCCTTTTGCACACAATGTATATAGACTCCCCTTTTTTTGTACTGTGTTATTGACTTGTTAATTGTTTACTCCATGTGTAACTCTGTGTTGTCTGTTCACACTGCTAAGCTTTATCTTGGCCAGGTCGCAGTTGCAAATGAGAACTTGTTCTCAACTAGCCTACCTGGTTAAATAAAGGTGAAATAAAAATAAAAATAAATAAATAAATAAATAAATAAAACTCATGCACGAACCCTACATACTCAAGACCAGTACGTAGGAGATCAAGTTTCAGGCATTGATTTTATGCCTGCTAAGTTAGGTTACACCTGCAGAGACCTTGGATGACTTAGTCTGAATATACATTCTATGAAGCGCTTAAGAGTGGCTCAGTTGGTAGAGCATGGTGCTTTGAACGCCAGAGTTGTGGGTTCGATTCCCATGGAGGCCAGTATGAAAATGGATGCACTCACTACTGTAAATCGCTTGGGATAAGATGTTAAATGGTTGTGCTGTTTAAGATTTCATTTTTTTTATTTCACCTTTATTTAACCAGGTAGGCTAGTTGAGAACAAGTTTTCATTTGCAACTGCGACCTGGCCAAGATAAAGCATAGCAATTCAACACATACAACAACACAGAGTTACACATAGAATAAACAAACAAATAGTCAATAACACAGTAGAACAAAGAAAACAAAAAGTCTATATACAGTGAGTGCAAATGAGGTAAGATAAGGGAGTTAAGGCAATAAATAGGCCATGGTGGCAAAGTAATCACAATATAGCAATTAAACACTGGAATGGTAGATGTGCAGAAGATGAATGTGCAAGTAAAGATACTGGGGTGCAAAGGAACAAGATAAATAAATAAATACAGTATGGGGATGAGGTAGGTAGATAAATGGGCTGTTTACAGATGGGCTGTGTACAGGTGCAGTGATCTGTGAGCTGCTCTGACAGCTGGTGCTTAAAGTTAGTGAGGGAGATATGAGTCTCCAGCTTCACTGATTTTTGCAGTTCGTTCCAGTCACTGGCATCAGAAAACTGGAAGGAAAGGTGGCCAAAGTAGGAATTGGCTTTGGGTGTGACCAGTGAAATATACCTGCTGGAGCACGTGCTACGGGTGTGTGCTGCTATGGTAACCAGTGAGCTGAATTAAGGCGGGGCTTTACCTAGCAAAGACTTATAGATGACCTGGAGCCAGTGGGTTTGGTGACAAATATGAAGCGAGGGCCAGCCAACGAGAGCATACAGGTCGCAGTGGTGGGTAGTATATGGGGCTTTGGTGACAAAACGGATGGCACTGTGATAGACTGCATCCAATTTGCTGAGTAGGGTATTGGAGGCTATTTTGTAAATGACATCGCCAAAGTCAAGGATGGGTAGGATCAGTTTTACGAGGGTATGTTTGGCAGCATGAGTGAAGGAGGCATTGTTGCGGAATAGGAAGCCAATTCTAATTCTGGAAGCCAATTCTGGAAGGAGAGTTTACAGTCTAACCAGACACCTAGGTATTTGTAGTTGTCCACATATTCTAAGTCAGAACCGTCCAGAGTATTGATGCTGGACAGGCAGGCAGGTGCAGGCAGCGATCTGTTGAAGAACATGCATTTAGTTTTACTTGCATTTAAGCGCAGTTGGAAGCCACGGACGGAGAGTTGTATGGCACTGAAGCTTGTCTGGAGGTTAGTTAACACAGTGTCCAAATAAGGGCCAGAAGTATACAGAATGGTGTCGTCTGTGTAGAAGTGGATCAGAGAATCACCAGCAGAAAGAGCGACATCATTGATGTATACAGAGAAGAGAATCGGCCCGAGAATTGAACCCTGTGGCACCCCCATAGAGACTGCCAGAGGTCCAGACAACAGGCCCTACAAAAAATGTGCAACCCTTTGGGTCCCCACGACTAGGATTGGGAAACACTCAACTATTTGAATGCTCACTACACTGACTATTGCAATTAGAGAGCAGACATCTCCCTAATTTTCCTGTGTAGCATGAACTTTACCAGTCCAAACCCAGAATCTGTACCTTACCCACAACAATACGTCAGGTCTTTGGGAAGG
The DNA here is from genome assembly GCF_036934945.1 of Oncorhynchus masou masou. Lineage (NCBI taxonomy): Eukaryota > Metazoa > Chordata > Actinopteri > Salmoniformes > Salmonidae > Oncorhynchus > Oncorhynchus masou. The sequence continues at coordinate 44,785,489 of NC_088223.1, read as the reverse complement.
TGAGTTCACTGTGTGAGGTCTAAGCTAACTTTGAATAGCGCCCATGCACAACACCTGTACTAATAATAGATCAGTGGGTGCATCCAAAATGACACTGGTCTCTGGTCACCAAGGTTCTGATCAAAAGGGAATAGGATGCCATTTGGGACACTTTCCGGGTTGTTTGATCACTCTGACCCATTTTTTATTGTGTGATAGTATTGTCTGTGTTTTGTTTTGGAGTGTATTGGGATTGTGTACCTGAGTTGTCAGGTAACCCATGTTGAGACTTGTTTACATGCACTTCAGTTGGATAACATACCGCGCCCTGAGCATGACACACATACATGTACACATGCACCAACACATACATGCACACACGCACTCCAATACATAATTTCCTGTCCGGCTTTGGTCTGCATCTGTCCGTCTCTCTCTCTCTGTCTGTCTGTGAGTGGATATGTCTGTCTGTTTGTCCGTCATCTCGTTTATCAATATCCATGTATGAGACAATCTATCTATAGCACAAATGAGCACTTTTGTATTTATCCCACTCCCAATATAAGGTACAATCATATTTCATAATGTGTTGGTCTACTACAGTAAGTGGGCTTAGGCTAGTCTGGACAAGGGCCAGTATTGGTGTCCTCGCAAATGGCACCCTATTACCTACAGTGGGGAGAACAAGTATGTGATAACCTGCAAAATCGGCAGTGTTTCCTACTTCCAAAGCATGTAGAGGTCTGTCATTTTAATCATAGGTACACTTCAACTGTGAGAGACGGAAACTAAAACAAAAATCCAGAAAATCACATTGTATGATTTTTAAGTAATTAATTTGCATTTTATTTAGCATTTTATTGTTTTAGATTCCGTCTCTCACAGTTGAAGTGTACCTATGATAAAAATTACAGACCTCTACATGCTTTGTAAGTAGGAAAACCTGCAAAATCGGCAGTGTATCAAATACTTGTTCTCCCCACTGTACATAGTGCACTGTTTGACCAGAGCTCTATGGGCTCTGGTCAAAAGCAGAGCACTATATAGGAAAGAGGTTTCTATTTGGGACATGGACCCTGTTGAAAAATAGACAGCCAAGGTCTCGTAATGGTACTGAGGTTTTGGCCTTGTTATGTGAGGGCAGGTGAGGATAGCTAGCTGCCATCACAGAATGAGTACGTGCCCACTGTTCAATACCAGAACAATGGCACTTTACCGCATTACACAGGTGTGATATCCTTTTTTGGGGCCCTAGGGTATGAATGATGCAATGGAGAGAGTCTGAGAACACACATAATGTGATTTAATTTGTATGCGTTGCGATTGCTGCAAAATGAATTGGTTCATTGAGGCCCTCCCTCCTGTCAATAGGGCTATATATGGACGGACAGCCAACAATATCTAGGCTTGTTAAATCTCCTATTATGACCATGGAATTAATAGACCACTAACATGGAACACATAGTGTGTGAGGGAGGGAGAATAAACCTAATGGAGAGATTATTTGAGATCATTTGAATAGGTACATATTTGGATATAACGCCAATAGAGGGCATGGCCTCTGTCCTGCCATCACCATGTTTACTAATGGATGCAAAGCCAATCCAGGACACAGACAAAAGGCTCTCTATTCAATCTATTCAATCCGCATCGTGGAAGTTAAGCTTTACAACGTGATTGAAATCTAAAGGCAATGTTCCCGCGTTAGCAGAGACTGCATTCACGGTAAACGCTGTTTATGTTGACTCAATCGAAGATTACCTTTACATTTCTATTGCACAATCCAGAACGCTTCAGCAATCCAGATTGAATAGAGCCCAGATACTCATTTTGTGTCCCAAATAGCACACTATTCCTTATGTAGTCCAGTCATAGTTGAAGTGTACCTATGATGAAAATTACAGGCCTCTCTCATCTTTTTAGAAGAGAACTTGCACAATTGGTGGCTGACTAAATACTTTTTTGCCCCACTGTATACTGTAGTCCGAGTTTAAAAAAAGGAATGATACAAAAAAATAATTTATTTTGCACTGGCTGTTACACAAACAATGTTTTTATTACATTTTTAGGTATGCTTGCAAAGCAAAGCACTATATATTTCTTATGTACTCATATTATTATTAGATTTCTTTAGGACACTCTATAGCTTAAATGATTTAAGGTATTAACACGAAACCAACTTCCCAATGTCCAGACTGCCCCAGATTACTTTTTTGAACTATAACAATATTTAAATGAGCTCCCAATGCATTTTAATGGCAAAAAAGGAACCATAGACTTGAATGGTAAAAAATAAACTATTCTAGACATATCTACTCCTACACCGTTTAAGCTATCATCACCAAACCAATGTTAAGAGGTTCAGACTGGTCGAAGGGATATGGCTTGTCAAAATAAATGTAATTACTATCCATACTTTTGGAACCATAACCATTTAAAATGTGCATAAATTAACATGGGTTTGAATGAGAACCATAGGAATACAGTGGTTGCTATTCAAAATTGTCCTGCTCGTTGGTTAATGAAGATACAAGACCAACTTGTACCAAATACAGTATACCTAAAACAGTGGTAATCAACCTTTTTGAATAAAGATCACAGTTTTTTTTTTACATTACTTAAAAAACGTAAGCATATGCAACATTAACCTATTAAAAATAGTATTGTAGTAATGAGGTTTGTGCAGTAGGGTATAGGCCCAAAACATTATCACCGCATATTGACTTTGCTTGAATTGCCCTGCCAGTGCATTGTTGTTCTTATCAGACCATTTAAAAAAATTATATTTCAGGTAGGAACATTTGAGGTAGGATATGATCACACCGGTAATAATGCAGTTGTTGTATTACTTGTGAGGCACAGCTGAGTGAGCATACATTTTAGTAATTAGCTTTTAAAATTTTTACTGGGCTGATAGAGTCTGCATCTGACACTGACCAAAAAGGGATACTGTCTTCAAGCTGATGGCAAAACTCGAATCAGACAGCATTATTTCTGCCTCATGCACAAATTAATGTTGTTACTCCTATGACCAGAGAAAATGAAAGATTCCTTGATATTAAAATTACCCAAGCTGTTAATAATCACAATAACACAAGCTGGCCGTGCTGAATTAAAACATGAACTCACTCATAAAAACAGCAGCTCTTTGCTGTATTTGTTGACAATCTCTCTCTAGTCATGGTTTTAAAAATGTAGAAATCTCACAGTATCAACTTTGCTGTAGCTTTCTTTTACACATGCTACGTTACTGCAGACACTGAAATCTGAGGCATCCAATTGGTCAGTGGTAGGCCTATAGTGCACTTGATTTGCTCCCCCGGGCCTGCCGGGAAGGCAGTTTGTACCTTTAGAAGTATGAAATGGCTCAAACTGGGAACACGTCGCCTAACTATATAAATTGGCATACATTTGCATAATATAACTCACCAACAGTAACACTTGAACTGTTCAATCTAGAGAACCAAACCAACTTCATCATGTTCAGGTTATCCTAAATTAAAATTCTTAAAAGATTTTATCAACTATAACTATAAAAAAAAGTATCAATTAGCACCAATTGACTCACCAACAGTAACTCGAGACACGCTATCGGAGTCGGTACAGCCAGCTGGTTTCTTCACCCATCGCGCCGACAGAAACAAGCATCTTTCTGGTAAGAAGAAGGGCGGGGGGTATGCCTTATGATTAACGAGACATGGTGTGATCATAACAACATACAGGAACTCAAGGCCAATCTGAAAACAATACTCCCTCAATTCTATCAGCATATCGATTGTGCAATCAGGGCTGGTAAAACCCTGGATCATTGTTATTCTAACTTCCGCGACACATATAAGGCCCCCCCGCCCTCCCTTCGGAAAAGCTGACCACGACTCCATTTCGTTGCTTCCAGCCTCTAGACAGAAACTAAAACAGGAAACGCCCATGCTCAGGTCTATTCAACGCTGGTCCGACCAATCTGATTCCACGCTTCAAGATTGCTTCGATCAGGTGGACTGGCATTGCGTCAAACAACAACATTGATGAATACGGCTTGAGAAAATATTTTTTATATAGTTTAAAAACTATAAATGCTAACAATATTTAAATGAGATCTCAAATATGTTTTAATGGGGGGAAAAGGGCCATAGACTTGAATGTAAAAAAACAAAAAAAATATTCTACAACTCTCCCCTCTTTTACCATTTCAGCTATCAACTCCAAACCAAAGTTGAAATGTTCAGAATGGCCCAACTTAGATTGCTTGACAAAGGATTTTTGATACAATTTATACTTTGTGACTATAGTGGCAATTAGCATAAATGTGTATAAAACGTCATGGATTCAATGCCAAAACACCGGAACATTTTTTATGCTACTGCTCTTAACCATTTCAGCCAAAAAAGCATTAAAACATTAAGATTTTCAAAACCATAAATACATTAAACAAGAGCTTCAACGATATAAGCTATTCAATAAACCAACTTCCAAATGTGCAGACTACCCCAACTTAGATTTCCTTGAGAATTAAAAAAAATATCATTTATACTTTTTAAACTATAACAATATTTAAATGAGATTAAAATCTGTTTTAATGGTGAAAAAAAACTCCAAACCGTCATTGAGATGTTCAGAATGGCCCAACTTAGATTGCTTGTCAAAGGATTTTTGATACTTTTTGAACTATACCCATTTTAAACATACATCATTTGAAAGAGAGATATAGGACTACAGTGTTAGCCTTTCAAAATGGTCCTGCTCCCTGGCCAACTAATCTACAAGACGAACTTTAAAACATTCAGCCTATCCTAATTTCAAAATCTTTAATATCTTTATAAACTATAACTATATAAATGTGCATACATTAGCATAATGTAACCCACCAACAATAACCCTTTAACTGTTCAATCAAGAGACACTAATTCTACTTTCACATGTTCAGGCTCTCCTAATGTCAAATTCGTTTATCAACTATAGCTATATAAATTTGCAGAAATTAGCATAATATCACTCACCAACAGTGACTCTTGAACCGTTCAGCTAGAGACACAAAACAAACTTTTACATGTTCAAGCTATCCTGTCCTATCCAATCAATCAATCAGCCAATCAATCAACACACGATTAAATAAAGCGTGAATAAAGCATACTTAAGTATTTTCTTATTATGAGTTATTATTATGAGAGGAAATAGGGGTCTTTCAGCAATGTTGAAATGTGTTTGTCTTTCATTTATAAGGTGCTTTGGCCACACAAATGGGGACATATTATTTTTATATTCTAAAAAGGAGGTGATCCATGTGAGAGGCCTTTTAATGATAAATTATCCCTGTCAAAGAGCTGTAAAGACATCTGATTTGATGAGTTGTGAATGTGTGAAAAGCCCCCACTCTCGTTTATACAGAGACTTAAGGAGATTCACTGTTTTATATGTTGATTTCGAACATTATGGACATAGTTATTCATAGCAAACTGTAGTTGGTGGCTGGTGACAGAAGTTCCATTTGATATTCTGTGATAAGGGTCTTCCGCTTTTCAACACATTGGGCTCAACTGATCCAGAGGATTGTCAGGAACCCAAATTAATGCGCACAAAAGCCCTCGAGGAATTGAGCTTAACGCCTTTCTAATTAAGATACACATTGATATTTCCCCGCTCCGAGCTTCCAGACTGTAGGCACTTTACAGCAGCATTTCCTTGAAGAACCTAGCTCTACAGATAAAGCCCTAAATGTAGCAACAGCTGTTCAGATGCCATGCCTACCTGGCTAATTCCGCCATGTCAGCTGTTCTTGTAGTCCACTGCCTCCATCATCCTCAACTGTGCCACTCAGAGGATTGGTATCTGTCCAAAGGGTCAGGCACCTCAGTCTGTGACCATGTGTGTGAACTAGCTAACAACAAGGAGACAAGCATGAGACAAAGCATGAAAAACATGATCATCCAAACATGATAACCCCAACCATTCCTACACATGTATTGTGTGAAAAGACTCAGGAATTAGCAAGTGGCCTTTTTCTGTTTTGAAAGCGCTTTGAAATTGACTGTGTTGTCACTCTCTATAATAGCCTACTGGTTTGGTTTAAGATTGAGGCTCGAGGTTGAACAGCCAAAACATTATAAAGGTTTTCCTCAAGGCGTTTGTAATGTAGACGGATGTTTGCTTTCATAAGCGGCTCATGCTTCCTACCGGTCTATGGGCGGGAAGCACGAGCCGCGTAGCCTAGGCCAACATGTAAAATAAATGAGAGGGATGATGGAGGCTGATTTTTTGACAGCTAAATTCTGTACAGTTGACAATATATTATCACAATAGTGATACAATAGCCTGGGGCTATTTGGTTAACCACCTATGAATAATTAGCAAATTCTTCAGCTATAAAAAAATAAATACATTTGAGCAGTTGCCAAATAAACAACAGGCCTACCTACAGCTGGAACCAGCCTTCCATCCGACCAGCCCCATTTTGAAGCATGCTGACGAGATTCTTCATTGATGTCATACGCTCTTACAAGTTCTCAGTGGAACTAGAGTCGGCATCTGGTTCATTGTCGGGACCAGACGGTGCAGGTTGTCTAGGGAATTCTACCCGGGGTCCGCCATGCACCCAGTAGGCTAGGTTACAGATGGTTTATCTCACAATACATGACTCAGAAAACAATGTGTCCAAATCACCTAAAGGTTATCTCCCTTTACTAATGGAATGTCACAAAAAATGGTGAAATACCCTTTTTTTAAGGAGTATAATGTCAATGGATTAGGCTATAGCACCTTGGTAAGCTCTTTTAAAAATCAAACTAACATTAATCATCATTTCCAACGTTCTCCAAACATGCAATCCTCAGGCTAATGTCAAGCAATAACTGATGGTGGCACACACATGAGCTATCATGTTACTTACTCGCAGATGGCGATATTGAGTCGTTTCATCTTACCGTCCAACGGGAATGTATTCAGCCGGCTATACACTCGTATCCCACGTGGACAGGTTTGTACATCTCCATTCAGGCTGCAAAGGCATCGATGTCCTCTTTAATTAGATTTAATGGCAAAAAGGTGGAAAGAAATGGAGAAAATATGCATACTTTCTTTGGCTAATGCTACTTCCTGACATTGCGTACAGCGTTCAGACCAAGTGTAAACAACAGACTGTTGCAACTTGACTGGCTGAACGTGATACACAACATCCAGGACTAGCATTTAGACGCTAGCATGGTGGAGGAAAATGGGGTTTCATAAATAAAGCATGGATAGTTTCTATGTTTTTTCCCACATTCTCACTATTGAATTGAGTTAAGGAGGACATCGACACCTTTGCAGCCTGAATGGGGAATGTTTTATGTACGAACCGGTCCACGGGGGATACGAGTGTAAAGCCTGCTGCATATATTCCCTTTGGATGGGAAGATGAGGCATTTATTCTTGAAGTGATGATTTATCTTATAACCAGTTTAGCCCAAAGAGCGACAGTACATCCTACCTCTACCCCCAAAAAACATAAATAAAATCATACAAAATGTAAGTATTAAATGAATGTACAAGTCTAAAGGAGACTGACTAAGATCCCAAACGCATGTGCATGCAGAGCGCCAAGGTGACATGTAATGTAATGTAATGTAACTATCGATCTTTCAATTAAACCCATAAATATCAGATATAATCAGGTTTTAATATCTATAATTGCAATGAGACACCAGTTAACGTTCCTCTGCACCTTTTTCACCTCCAGCTAAACAGCTTTGTCATTGCAGTGAAAAAGCAGGAGAGAGAGAGAAAGAGAGAAATAAAGCTAGAAGCACAATCATTCCCAAACCTCATCCTGAGGACACAAAGAAGTGCACTTAGCACTAAGTAACACTTGATTCAACAAATAAACGTATCATCAAGCCTTGAGTTGAATCAGGTGTGTTACAGTAGTCATAGGGAAAAAACAAACATGCACCTTTTTGGGTGCCCAGGACCTGGATTGGGAAACAGTAAAACATGAAAGAGAAATCTAACTTGCCCTCTTTTCTCTCTGATGTGGACATTACTGCATCTGATATACAGTTGAAGTCGGAAGTTTACATACACCTTAGCCAAATACATTTCAACTCAGTTTTTCACACACCTTAGCCAAATACATTTAAACTCAGTTTTTCACAATTCCTGACATTTAATGCTAGCAAAAATTCCCTGTTTTAGGTCAGTTAGGATCACCACTTTATTTTAAGAATGTGAAATGTCAGAATAATAGTAGAGAGAATGATTTATTTCAGCTTTTATTTCTTTTATCACATTCCCCGTGGGTCAGAAGTTGACATACATTCAATTAGTATTTGGTAGCATTGTCTTTAAATTGTTAAACTTGGGTCAAATGTTTCGGGTAGCCTTCCACAAGCTTCCCACAATAAGTTGGGGGAATTTTGGCCCATTCCTCCTGACAGAGCTGGTGTAACTGAGTCAGGGTTATAGGCCTCCTTGCTCGCACACACCTTTTTAGTTCTGACAACAAATTTTCTATAGGATTGAGGTCAGGACTTTGTGATGGTCACTCCAATACCTTGACTTTGTTGTCCTTAAGCCATTTTGCCACAACTTTGGAAGTATGCTTGGTGTCATTGTCCATTTGGAAGACCCATTTGTGACCAAGCTTTAACTTCCTGACTGATGTCTTGAGATGTTGCTTCAATATATCCACATAATTTTCCTTCCTCGTGACACCATCTATTTTGTGAAGTGCACCAGTCCCTCCTGCAGCAAAGCACCCCCACAACATGATGCTGCCACCCCCGTGCTTCATGGTTGGGATGGTGTTCTTCGGCATGCAAGCCTCCCCCTTCTTCCTCCAAACATAACGATGGTCATTATGGCCAAACAGTTCTATTTTTGTTTCATCAGACCAGAGGACATTTCTCCAAAAAGTACGATCTTTGTCCCCATGTGCAGTTGTAAAACATAGTCTGGCTTTTTTATGGCAGTTTTGGAGCAGTGGATTCTTCCTTGTTGAGCGGCCTTTCAGGTTATGTCAATATAGGACTCGTTTTACTGTGGATATAGATACTTGTGTACCTGTTTCCTCAAGCATCTTCACAAGGTCCTTTGCTGTTGTTCGGGGATTGATTTGCACTTTTCGCACTAAAGTACGTTCATCTCTAGGAGACAGCACGTCTCCATCCTAAGCGGTGTGACGGCTGCTTGGTCCCATGGTGTTTATACTTGTGTACTATTGTTTGTACAGATGAACGTGGTACCTTCAGGCATTTGGAAATTGCTCCCAAGGATGAACGAGACTTGTGGAGGTCTTGGCTGATTTCTTTTGATTTTCCCATGATGTCAAGCAAAGAGGCACTGGGTTTGAAGGTAGGCCTTGAAATACATCCACAGGTACACCTCCTATTGACTCAAATTATGTCAATTAGCCTATCAGAAGCGTGTAAAGCCATGACATCATTTTCTGGAATTTTCCAAGCTGGTAACAAGTGGAGGAGAGAGGAGCCTCTTAAAGAAGAAGTTACAGGTCTGTGAAAGCCAGAAATCTTGCTTGTTTGTAGGTGACCAAATACTTATTTTCCACCACAATTTGCTAATAAATTCATTAAAAATCCTGCAATGTGATTTTCTGGATTTTTTTTCTCAATTTGTCTGTCATAGTTGAAGTGCACCTATGATGAAAATTACAGGCCTCTCTCATCTTTTTAAGTGGGAGAACTTGCACAATTGGTGGCTGACTAAATACTTTTTTGCCCCACTGTAGATGTATGTAAACTTCCGACTTCAACTGTATGTGTCAGTCCCTTTTGTAGACTTCTCCGGTTAGCGTACCAAGATTAGAGAGAAACTGACAGGGGCACAGGGAGCGAGAGGTGGAGGGGCGGGGAGAAAGACTGAGGGAGATAGAGATGTGTGGAGACATGAATGGCTTGCAGGTGTTTTGTGGGGAGGAGAGCGAGAGAATGGGGGATGGAGAGAGAGAGAGATAGAGCAGTGGGTTGGTTTTCCCCACGTTGTCATTATGTTTTATGGGTGCTGCGTTTGTGCTCTCAAGTGGAGATATATACAGTAGTAGGCTTGATTACCAACAACGACGAGACGGCCTACAGGGAGGAGGTGAGGGCCCTCGGAGTGTGGTGTCAGGACAATAACCTCACATCAACGTCAACAAAACTAAGGAGATGATTGTGGACTTCAGGAAACAGCAGAGAGAACACCCCCCTATCCACATCGATGGAACAGTAGTGGAGAGGGTAGTAGGTTTTAAGTTCCTCAGCATACACATTACAGACAAACTGAATTGGTCCACTCACACAGACAGCATTGTGAAGAAGGCGCAGCAGCGCCTCTTCAACCTCAGGAGGCTGAAGAAATTCGGCTTGTCACCAAAAGCACTCACAAACTTCTACAGATGCACAATCGAGAGCATCCTGGCGGGCTGTATCACCGCCTGGTACGGCAACTGCTCCGCCCACAACCGTAAGGCTCTCCAGAGGGTAGTGAGGTCTGCACAACGCATCACCGGGGGCAAACTACCTGCCCTCCAGGACACCTACACTACCCGATGTTACAGGAAGGCCATAAAGATCATCAAGGACAACACCCACCCGGAGCCACTGCCTGTTCACCCCGCTATCATCCAAAGGCGAGGTCAGTACAGTTGCATCAAAGCTGGGACCGAGAGACTGAAAAACAGCTTCTACCTCAAGGCCATCAGACTGTTAAACAGCAACCACTAACATTGAGTGGCTGCTGCCAACACACTGACTCAACTCCAGCCACTTTAATAATGGGAATTGATGGGAAATGATGTAAAATATATCACTAGCCACTTTAAACAATGCTACTTAATATAATGTTTACATACCCTACATTATTCATCTCATATGTATACGTATATACTGTACTCTATATCATCTACTGCATCCTTATGCAATACATGTATCACTAGCCACTTTAACTATGCCACTTTGTTTACATACTCATCTCATATGTATATACTGTACTCAATACCATTTATTGTATCTTGCCTATGCGGCTCTGCACCATCACTCATTCATATCTTTATGTACATATTCTTTATCCCCTTACACTGTGTATAAGAAATTCGTTTTGGAATTGTTAGTTAGATTACTTGTTGGTTATTACTGCATTATCGGAACTAGAAGCACAAGCATTTCGCTACACTCGCATTAACATCTGCTAACCATGTGTATGTGACAAATAAAATTTGATTTGATTTGATATTACTGTAACCACAGGCCATGTGATGAAGGTGTTCGTGTGGGTGAGTGGGTTGTGCGTGTCAGTATGTAGGATGGAAATAGTTCAAATGAGTATACGAGAGAGGGAATGGATCTTAACAGGAAAAGACAAGGACCAAACAGAAAGGGAAGATAAACACACAAACTGTAAGAGAAAGTTTAGGGCAAGGTAAGGTGGAGGTGAGATAGAAGATCAAATACGAAAAAGAAACATAAATGGAGACTGAAAGGTCGTGCTAAATCCAACAAGCTCTCAGTCTGTCAGAATTAGACATTCATCCATGTTTCTCAAACATCAAGTGTTTAGTAACTTCTCCGCATCATTCCAAGGTTAAGTTTAGGCATTAACTCATCATTCTTAAGGATAGGAATGAACTACAAATGGTTACGTTAAGGGTTAAGGTTAGGGATAGGCTTACATTTTTTTTTAAAGCAACTTTCTATCGCTGGATTCGAACATGCAACCTTTGGAACCGCCCTAGCAAAACCAAAGCCTCCTTGAAGGTAACAACGCTCACTGCTGCTCCTAGTGGCTGGTTTCCACGTCATCTCCCAACGTCCTTAGACATGGATGGACATCAAATACTGACTTGTATCATGGGTGACGTGCCTGGCGAAATCATTCTTATAAAGAACGTTCCAGACAAAACAACTTAGCAACTGAATAATTTAACTTAGGATATAGATGTATAAAGACTTTTGCTAAAAGTATGATTTTTATTGTCATCATTTTAATCATTGTCATTCTTAGTTCAATTTACATGTTTTTAAATTGATTCTTGTCAAAGGTAAACACAATTCTTGTTGTTGTCTCCAACATTAGTAAATGCTTTTTTTTTTTAAATCCCCCCGGCCCCTAACATAAGCTAACATTACTGAAGCACATACTCTCTATCTCTCATACACTCCTGCATATTCAGATCCTACAAACAAGTCCCTCAACGAATACGAAAAGTCTAAAATGCACACATACTCGAAAGCGCGGACAGTCACACTCCTTATACCTCCATACGCACAACAATGTGTTTTTCTCTCTCAATAATGCCTTTTCTCTCTCACTCTCTCTGACACACCCACACACACACACACAAATCCAGCACCTACCAGCACATTTATAAAGTTATATTACAATGCACTATCGTCATTTCTCGTGTCAAGAATTTTAAGTGCAGCACTGGAGGAGTGATGTTTTTTTATCCAGTATCACCTCTCCTCTTATTTCCCCCATGCTGCTGGCATAAATGCTATTGTTAAATGTAATGCTTTATAACATGTGAGAAGAATAGTTACACCTCCTCAAAAGTCTTAACTGGCATACACCCATGTACTGTACTTAACAGAAGCAAATGCTTTAGCAAAAATAAAAAAGTAAAAAAAATTTGGTACAATAGCTTAATGAAAAAATACTTGGAAATGTACATGGATAAACAAGCAAAGCAATAAATAATGTAAATACATGTTAATAAACCATACAGCATTATCATTGAAAATGCAATCCTCATATTGTCAGACTTTATAGTATAAAACAGTAAATCTGTGGATTGCTGTCTGTCTGCAAATTCACGTATGTTTACAAAATGGAGACTAGAGTAATCTGTGACACAAATCACAGTTTCCTCAGGCACCTGCCGCACTGTGACTACTGTATTTGGTAGTTACCACAGTGACTGAGATTGTAATAATGAACAGCCCTGATTCGGTAACCTTTGAAAGTGATGGAGGAAAAAATAATAATAATCAGGTCTGGATTTGTAGGGTATTTGTTGTTATGAAATGTTTAATATTGTAATTTGTGGCAATAGAAACCATTCTGTTGACTATTGATACAAGATTGCTACCTGGAACCCAGACAAAGTGTTATGGGTAGATGCATCAGGCAAAAACACAGATTTGTGCTTCTGGGAATGCCCTCAAAGCACAGGTCTCTTTAATTCCAGTTAATAAGGTTTGAAGGCAGATATGAAAACAGATCGAGGACCAGTTCTTGAAGGGCACCGTCTATTTTGTCTTTGACATGTGGGCTTTGGACCTTTCTATGCACCACAATGCCACAGTTAGAGCACATCTAGAGGAGATGGATAAGGGCTCTCGAAAGCCTTATAGAGATTCTCTAAAAATATTTCTGTCTTCCGGTCAACACCATTAACACCTGGGCCTCAGTGTGACCAACTCGTATCTATGACAGTAAAAGATGGGTTAACATCCGGTAGAATGGCAGCAGTGTAGAGAAATGGCTGCAAGTATATGGCACAGCACAGTACAGTGAATCTTGGCAGAGTCCAGCATGGTCCACAGTACTGCAGCACCGCCAAGTCCAGTTGAGTCCCATCCATCAAAGCCTATTGGACAGTCCATTGGTCAGGCTCAGTGGAGCCCAGTCCAGTTATGGCCATCCTACTCCACAGAGCTCAGAGGTCCTTCATATTGGGACAAGCTGAAGACAATGTCATGCGAGTTCCTTCGCAGATAGACAGGCAGCCATACTCCCATTACAAATCCCACTGCACATGCCCTACTTTAACTCTGTGTGTGTAGCCAGAGGCAGCCTAGGCATTATGGCTGTATCATGTCTAAGTCTGAATGCCATTTTCTGCTTTGGTCCGTGTGGTGGCACACCGAATGCATGAAATGCAGTGGCACATATGCACGTAGTGTATGTCCGACAATGCATGAACCAAAGAAGTCGCACAAACTGTGTATCAACAGTGACTACAGGTGAGTTAAGATAGAATTGAGTGAGTACGATTTGAGAGTAAGTCCTGTTTTTTATGGTTGTGTCAAATTGTTTGTAATTCTGGCTTTTGATTGGTTGAATTGTGTGACATTTACTTGGTTCCCTCTCACTTTCTAATTGAACCCGGGGTCAATGGATACAGAGCCCTTCAGTCTAAGCTGTTCAGATATCCATGTGATGTCACTCGGGGGGACAGTCGCTAGGAAACCAAGAGGGCGGAGATGAGCAGTGTTGCCACGGTGAGCAGAAGGCGATCGCGTGATCGGCTGCTGCCACTGACGCTCTTCTCCAGTTTGGGAATTTCAGGGTTAAATTCATCTGTGGAGAGAGAGAAAAAGAGAGAGAGAGAGACAGAGGGAGCGAGAGAGACAGACAGAGACAGACCGAGAGAGTGCGAGAGAGAGAGAGAGAGAGAGAGAGAGGGTGAGAGAAACCATCAAATGACACATTAACTCAATCAATCTACAGCCAATGTTGTGCAATGCATACAAATAATGCACATCCACATGTAGAGAACAAACAGAGAAATATAACAAAAATCGGCAATTATCACCTGTGCTGCTACATATGATGCCATATTCCCTCTTGGGAGGAGGAATAAACACACTTTGTTGTAAGCTTGGGATGTGTGACCCGAATCCTGAGCCTCCCTATAGGCAGGTAGCCTAGTGGTTAGAGCATTGGGCCAGTAACCGAAAGGTTGCTGGATTGAATCCCCGAGCTGACAAGGTAAAAGTCGTTCTGCCCCCGAACAAGGCAGTTAACCCACTGTTCCCTGGTAGGCCGTCATTATAAATAAGTATTTGTTCTTAATTGACTTGACTAGTTGAATAAAAGGTGAATAAAATAAATAGGCCACTATGGGGACAGACAGTGAAGAGTTAACGAACGAAGAGAGACACACACACAAGATGTGACACTGACGTGGCAGCAGACTTTTCCCTCTCGTTGACTCAAGAGAAAGAACAACATCCAACTCAACCGGTTTGTCTGTGCGCGTCTGACACAACAAAACCATTCTTAGAAATATTAGGAAACATGTCTGTCGGCAACGACGATGACACAACCCTGACATCTACACCAGTGACATGGTCAAATAAAGTAATATGGTAAAGTGAAAGGGCCGAGTCCAGTTGAGTACATGTGGTAAACTGAGACTGTTCCAGCTGACAGCCCATAAAGTTAGATAGAGGATTCCAGATGGATATAACCCATTTAAGCATGCCATTGAGGGCCTCTACCCTTTTAAAGCAGTCAACTGGGTGGGGATTCCTATGGGTTTTGAGCAATCAGCCAAGGATCAGAGCATGGTCTTCTTCAAATTGGATGGCCTATGGTCAGTTTTAATGGCTTTAAGCTAAATCACCACCATCTATTCTCAACAATAAACACACAAGATTTGATTCAGGACTCCAGCACTGCAGGTGGCGGTAAACCACCAATATTAGCTTTACACTTCATTCAAACACAAAAGAAAAAGATTGACTACTTGGAGCCTCAATAGCAATGTCCATGTTGTCACAGATGCCACAATTGCACAAATAAAAAGACGAGTTCTTTATTTAACTCTTAGCTGACAGTGTATTCATCAATATGTTATCTCAGACAGGGAGGGGCGTTGAGTGAGTTTGCTCCATAGAAACTGTAAGTGAGTTTTAACCTGAACAGGAAGTTAGTATGCTGCAAAGTTAGAGAATATTGACACGGCATTAGGTGGAATAGTGTCCCTGATTGTGTAAAGTAGTGTTTAAAAAAAAGAGATCAGCTTTAATATGGAAGATAGATTGTGACTTCTATCAATGTAATTCTCTGCATTACTTCCAATACACCACATATCTTTGTTGTAAATATATACTGAACAAAAATTTTAACGCAACACGCAGCAATTTCAAAGATTTTAATGAGTTCATGTAAGGAAGTTAGTCAAATGAAATAAATTCATTAGGCCCTAATCTATGGATTTCACATGCCTGGGAATACAGATATATATCTGTTAGTCACAGATAACTTTAAAAAAAAGGTTGTGGCGTGATCAGAAAACCAGTCAGTATCTGGTGTGACCACCATTTGCCTCATGCAGCGCAGGACATGTCCTTCTCATAGAGTTGATCAGGCTGTTCATTGTGGCCTGTGGAATGTTGGCCCAATGGCTGTGCGAAGTTGCTAGATATTGGCGGGAAATGGTACATTGAGTATGCAGGCCATTGGAGAACTGGGACATTTTGAGCTTCCAGGAAATATGTACAGATCCTTGCAGCATGGGACCGTGCATTATCATGCTGAAACATGAGGTGATGGCGGCGGATGAATGGCACAACAATGGGCCTCAGGATCTCGTCACGTTATCTCTATTGACATCGATAAAATGCAATTGTGTTGTCTGTAGCTTATGCCTGCCCATACCACAACCCCCACCGCCACCAAGGTGCACTCTGTTCACACATCACAATGACGTCAGCAAACTGCTAGCCCACACGACGCGGTTGTGAGGCCGGTTCTCCAAAACGACGTTGGAGGTGGCTTATGGTAGAGAAATTAACATTCAATTATCTGGCAACAGCTCTGGTGGACATTTCCACGCTCTCTCAAAACTTGAAACATCTGCGGCATTATGTTGTGTGACGAAACTGCACATTTTAGAGTGGCCTTTAATTGTCCTCAGCACATTACCTGTGCAATGATTATGCTGCTGAATCAGCTTCTTGATTTGCCACACCATTCAGGTGGATGGATTATTTTGCAAAGGAGAAATCTTCACTAACAGGGATGTAAACACATTTATGCACATTTGAGAGAAATTAGCTTTTTGTGCTAATGGAATTTTCTGGGAAGTTTTAACATGGGACCAACACTTTACATGTTGTGTTTAAATTTTTGTTCAGTATATATACATATATATATAAAGAATATATTTTAATACATTCCCCATTATTTTTCGCAACTCCTACCACTCCTCCCCTAATTGGAGTAAACGAATACTTAGGCTTCTACATCCAGCTTATACATGCCATATACATTTTACGAACATATTATATTTTACATTAGTTATATTTTTGTTTTGTTTTTAGTCCCACCCTCCAGCTACCCTCAACCCCTCCCATATATATCTGAAGGCCATCCAGTTTTGATTTAAATGTTTCACAACATTTCGGAACCTTTCTATTCTCATAGTTTCTACAGATTGTAAATTAAAGACAAAAAAAATGTCTAAGACTATTCTTATGTTATTCATCAATTGACTATGACTTTTCAAATCACGTAGCAGTGCTATATGCAGAGTTAGCTCCAGGTAAATGCTACAATTCTTCAGCCATTGCTGAACCTACGACCAAAAACAAGCTACATATGGGCACTACCAAAACAAGTGACCTAATGATTCCGTCTTGTCGCAGCAAAATCTGCAGAGCTGGGATGATTGTATCCCCCATATACATACAGTGCATTCGGATAGTATTCAGATCTCTTCACTTTTTCCACATTTTGTCACGTTACAGCCTTAATAATTTTTTTCTCATCAATCTACACACAATACCCAATAATGTCAAAGCAAAAACAGGTTTTTAGAAATTTTAGCAAGTGTATTAATAATAAAACAGAAATACCTTAAGTATTCAGATCCTTTGCTATGACACTCGAAATTGAGCTTCCTGTTTCCATTGATCATCCTTGAGATGTTTCTATAATTAATTGGACATGACTTGGAAAGGCCCACATCTGTCTATATAAAGGTCCCACTGTTGACAGTGCATGTCAGAGCAAAAAACAAGCCATGATGTCAAAACTGTCCGCAGAGCTCTGAGACAGGATTGTGTCGAGGCACAGATCTGGGGAAGGGTACCAAAAAATGTCTACAGCATTGACGGTCCCCAAGAACAGAGTAGCCTCCATCATTCTTAAATGGAAGAAGCTTAGAACCACCAAGACTCTTCCTAGAGCTGGCCACCCAGTCAAACTGAGCAATCAGGGGAGAAGGACCTTGGTCAGAGAGATGACCAAGAACCCAATGGTCACTCTGACAGAGCTCCAGAGATCCTCTGTGGAGATGGGGGAACCTTCTAGAAGGACAACCATCTCTGCAGCACTCCACCAATCAGGGCTTTATGGTGGAGTGTCCAGACGGAAGCCAATCCTCAGTAAAAGGCACATGACAGCAAGCTTGTAGTTTGCCCAAAAAAACTAAATGACTCTCAGTCCATGAGAAACAAGATTCTCTGGTCTGATGAAACTAAGATTGAACTCTTTGGTCAAGCGTCACGTCTGGAGTAAACATGGCACTATCCCTACGGGGAAGCATGTTGGTGACAGAATCATGCTGTGGGGATGTTTTTCAGCAGCTGGGACTGGGAGACTTGTCAGGATCGAAGGAAAGATGAAGCAAGCAAAGTACAGAGAGAACCTTGATAAAACAAACCTGTTCCAGAGTGCCCAAGACCTCAGACTGGGGCGAAGGTTCACCTTCCAACAGGACAACTACCCTAAGCACACAGCCAATACAACGCAGGAGTGGCTTTGGGACAATGCTCTGAAAGTCATTGTAACATAACAAAAAGTCAAGGGGTCTGTCATGCGTACTCCCACTCCCCCGCTCGATGTTGCCGGTGTACTACTAACCACCAGTCCTGGCAATCATCATTACGCACATCTGCCCCCCATCGTTACGCACACCTGGACCTCATCATCACCTTGATTTACTCTCCCTTTATTTTGCCCTCAGTAGCCCCAGTCATCAGGCAGTATTGGTTTTGTACACATGTTTTTTTCTCTTTTTTTTCTTTTCATTAAACTTACCTTCTGCACCTGTTTCCAGTGTATACTTTACAGGGTCTGAATAATTTCCAAATGCACTGCATACATTTATTTATCTATCTATATACTGTATATACAGTATATCACAAAAGTGAGTACACTCCTCACACACTGAAGAAATGACACATTGCTACAATGTAAAGTAGCGAGTGTACAGCTTGTATAACAGTGTAAATTTGCTGTCCCCTCAAAATAACTCAACACACAGCCATTAATGTATAAACCGCTGGCAACAAAAGTAAGTACACCCCTAAGTGAAAATTTCCAAATTGGGCCCAATTAGCCATTTTCCCTCCCCGGTGTCATGTGACTCCTTTGCGTTACAAGGTCTCAGGTGTGAATGGGGAGCAGGTGTGTTACATTTGGTATCATTGCTCTCACACTCCCTCATACTGACTGGTCACTGGAAGTTCAACATGGCACCTCACGGCAAAGAACTCTCTGAGGATCTTTTTTTTCTTTTTTTTGCTCTACATAAAGATGGCCTGGGCTATAAGAAGATTGTCAAGACTGAGCTGCAGCACGGTGGCCAAGACCATACAGCGGTTTAACTGGGAAGGTTCCACTCAGAACAGGCCTCGCCATGGTCGACCAAAGAAGTTGAGTGCACGTGCTCAGCGTCATATCCAGAGGTTGTCTTTGGGAAATAGACGTATGAGTGCTGCCAGCATTGCTACAGAGGTTGAAGGGGTGGGGGGTCAGCCTGTCCGTGCTCAGACCATACGCCGTACACTGCATCAAATTGGTCTGCATGGCTGTCGTCCCAGAAGGAAGCCTCTTCTAAAGATGATGCACAAGAAAGCCCGCAAACAGTTTGCTGAAGACAAGCAGACTGTGGTCTGATGAGACCAAGATAAACTTATTTGGTTCAGATGGTGTCAAGCATGTGTGGCGGCAACCAGGTGAGGAGTACAAAGACAAGTGTGTCTTGCCTACAGTCAAGCATGGTGGTGGGAGTGTCATGGTCTGGGGCTGCATGGGTGCTGCCGGCACTGGGGAGCTACAGTTCATTGAGGGAACCATGAATGCCAACATGTACTGTGACATACTGAAGCAGAGCATGATCCCCTCTCTTCGGAGACTGGGCCGCAGGGCAGTATTCCAACATGATAACAACCCCAAACACACATCCAAGACGACCACTGCCTTGCTAAAGAAGCTGAGGGTAAAGGTGATGGACTGGCCAAGCATGTCTCCAGACCTAAACCCTATTGAGCATCTGTGGGACATCCTCAAACGGAAGGTGGAGGAGTGCAAGGTCTCTAACATTCACCATCTCTGTGATGTCATCATGGAGGAGTGGAAGAGGACTCCAGTGGCAACCTGTGAAGCTCTGGTGAACTCCATGCCCAAGAGGATTAAGGCAGTGCTGGAAAATTATGGTGGCCACACAAAATATTGACACTTTGGGTCCAATTTGGGCATTTTCACTTAGGGGTGTTCTCACTTTTGTTGCCAGCGGTTTATACATTAATGGCTGTGTGTTGAGTTATTTTGAGGGGACAGCAAATTTACAGTTATACAAGCTGTACACTCACTACTTTACATTGTAGCAAAGTGTCATTTCTTCAGTGTTGTCACATGAAAATATATACTCAAATATTTACAAAAATGTGAGGGGTGTACTCACTTTTGTGATATACTGTATATAACATTCAATTGGTTGCAAGTTTTGAATCAGGCGTCGTCTTGTGTATCAGCAATGTGCCACGGAATAGGTCAATCGAAAATCTCTTCCCAACTATTTTCAACCTGTTTGGCGCAGCTATTGTTGTTTGGCGCAGCTGTTGTCCTTAAATAATATGCTTTTTTATTTATCACAATTTTCTTTAACCAATTTTGGTCTTTAATGCAGGGCCAACAGACAAGTTCATTACTGCCTCCCCTTTCCATTGCAGTAATACTGCAATCTTTTGGTTGTAATTTTGGATAGAGCAGACATTTCCATATATTTTTGTTAACTGCATGTGTGACATGCACTACCGTTCAATAGTTTGGGGTCACTTAGAAATGTCCTTGTTTTTTAAAGAAAATCTAAAAAAATGGTCCATTAAAATAACATCAAATTGATCAGAAAAACAGTGTAGACATTGTTAATGTTGTAAATGACTATTGTAGCTTGAAACAGCTCATATTTAATGGAATATCTACATAGGCATACAGAGGCGTATTATCAGCAACCATCACTCCCGTGTTCCAATGCAACATTGTGTTAACTAATCCAAGATTATAATTTTAAACGGCTAATTGATCTTTAGAAAACCCATTTGCAATTGTTAGCGCAGCTGAAACTTGTTGTCCTGATTAAAGAAGCAATAAAACTGCCATCCTTTAGACTGGTTGAGTATCTGGAGCGTCAGCATTTGTGGGTTCGATTACAGGCTTAAAATGGCCAAAAACAAGGTACTTTCTTCTGAAACTCATCAGTCTAATCTTGTTCTGAATGAGGAGTGATGGGGAGTGAGGAGTGATGGTTGCTGATAATGGGCTTCTGTACACCTATGTAGATATTCCATTAAAAATCTGCCGTTTCCCACTACAATAGTCATTTACAACATTAACAATGGCTACACTGTATTTTTGATCAATTTGATGTTATTTTAAATGGACAAAAAATGTGCTTTTCTTTCAAAAACAAGGACATTTCTAAGTGACCCCAAAATTTTGAATGGTAGTGTAACTCCACCAGTCCTATTTTTTTTTTAAATGTAAAAAATAAAAAATCAATCCATTTGTTAATTCTGGTGCTTAAACTGAAATTGCAACCAGATTTCTATAGCTTCAACATGGCCAGCGAGGCCATCAGGGTCGCACAAGTGTTTATGGGTTATGACTTCTATTGTGTCCTCTTTCTGTTGATGCCACTAATCCATAAAGTACAGAAAGATGCATCAGGAGGCCCCAAGGCATTTGGGTTGTTTGGACTATGTGTGTTTACTCCATAAACTCGGTCATGAGCCATCCGGCAACCATTGAACAACTGTGTGTGTGTGGTTGTATGTGTTTGTGACAGAGAGAAAAAGAAAGAAAGATAAATATAATGTGTGTGAGTGTGTGCCGAGCAAGGTGGTATTCAGAACTAGAGATCGACCGATTAATCGGAATGGCCGATTAATTGGGGCCGAATTCAAGATTTCATAACAATCGGAAATCGGTATTTTTGGACACCGATTTGGCCGATTTGTTTTACATTTTTTTACAGCTTTATTAAACTAGGCAAGTCAGTTAAGAACAAATTCTTATTTTCAATGACGGCCTAGGAACGGTGGGTTAACTGCCTCGTTCAGGGGCAGAACGACAGATTTTGACCTTGTCAGCTCGGGGGATTCAATCTTGCAACCTTACAGTTAACTAGTCCAACACTCTAACCACCTGCCTCTCATTGCACTCCACGAGGAGCCTGCCTGTTACGCGAATGCAGTAAGCCAAGGTAAGTTGCTAGCTAGCATTAAATTGATCTTATAAAAAACAATCAATCAACCATAATCACTAGTTAACTACACATGGTTGATGATATTACTAGTTTATCTAGCGTGTCCTGTGTTGCATATAATCGACGCGGTGCGTATTCCCGAATAAGGAATGTCGTTGCTCCAATGTGTACCTAACCATAAACATCAATGCCTTTCTTAAAATCAATACACAGAAGTATATATTTTTAAACCTGCATATTTAGCTAAAAGAAATCCAGGTTAGCAGGCAATATTAACCAGGTGAAATTGTGTCACGTCTCTTGCGTTCACTGCACGCAGAGTCAGTGTATATGCAACAGTTTGGGCCGCCTAATTTGCCAAAATGTTACGTAACTATGACATTACATTGAAGGTTGTGCAATGTAACAGGAATATTTAGACTTATGGATGCCACCCGTTAGATAAAATACGGAACTGTTCCGTATTTCACTGAAAGAATAAACGTCTTGTTTTCAAGATGATAGTTTCCGGATTCGACCATATTAATGACCTAAAGTTCGTATCTCTGTGTACTATTATGTTATAACTAAGTCTATGATTTGATAGAGCAGTCTGACTGAGCGGTGGTAGGCACCAGCAGGCTCGTAAGCATTCATTCAAACAGCACTTTAGTGCGTTTGCCAGCAGCTGTTAATGACTTCCATCCTATCAACTTCCAAGATTAGGCTCGTGTAACCGATGTGAAATGGCTAGCTAATAGCGTTTTAAACGTCACTCGCTCTGAGACTTGGAGTAGTTATTCCCCTTGCTCTGCATGGGTAACGCTGCTTTGAGGGTGGCTGTTGTCGATGTGTTTCTGGTTCGAGCCCAGGTAGGAGCGAGGAGAGGGACGGAAGCTATACAGTTACACTGGCAATACTAAAGTGACTATAAGAACATCCAATAGTCAAAGGTTAATGAAATACAAATGGTATAGAGAGAAATAGTCCTATAATTCCTATAATAACTACAACCTAAAATGTCTTACCTGGGAATATTGAAGACTCATGTTAAAAGAAACCACCAGCTTTCATATGTTCTCATGTTCTGAGCAAGGAACTTAAACGTTAGCTTTTTTATTCCACTTTTACTTTCTTCTCCAACACTTTGTTTTTGCATTATTTAAACCAAATTGAACATGTTTCAGTATTTATTTGAGGCTAAATTGATTTTATTGATGTATTATATTAAGTTAAAATAAGCGTTAATTCAGTAGTGTTGTAATTGTCATTATTACAAAAAAAAATAAAAAAAATTGTCCATTTAATCGGTAGCGGCTTTTTTGGTCCTCCAATAATCGGTATCGGTATTGGCGTTGAAAAATCTTAATCGGTCGACCTCTATTCAGAACCCATTACTGAGAGAGAAAAAGAAAGGGGGCAGCAAGAACGGGGGAAAGCATCAGAGAGAGCACATCAGGATAGAATTGAGAGCACTCACCAATGTTGTGTATTTTGATATTGGGCCTGACTGTGTAGTCAGGTGGAGTCTGACTGGAATCATCACCATGGGAGACTTAGAGAGAGAGGAACACAAATATGCAAAGTCATTAAATTGCCCACACTACTTATTTTACACAGAAACCAGAGAGCGGGTTCCGTCTCAAACGGCATCCTATTCCCTATATAGTGCACTACTTACAGTGCCTTCAGAAATTATTCACACCACTTTACTTTTTCCCAATTTTATTGTGTTACAAAGTGGGATTAAAATTGATTTAATTGTCATTTTTTTGTAAACAACTTACACAAAACGCTGTAATGTCAAAGTGGAAAAAAAAATCATTTTTTTTTACAAATGTATGAAAAATAAAACGCTAATATATCTTGATTAAATAACAATTCAAGTCAATACATGTTTGACTCACCTTTGGCAGCGATTACAGTGAGTCTTTCTGGGTAAGTCACTAAGAGCTTTCCACACGTGGATTGTGCAACATTTTCCCATTATTCTTTTCAAAATTCTTTAAAATCTATCAGATTGGATGTTGATCATTGATAAAGAACTATTTTGAGGTATTGCCAACTCCAATGAAGATTTGGCCTTGTGTTTTGGGTTATTGTCCTGCTGAAAGGTGAATTCATCTCCCAGTGTCTGGTGAAAAGCAGACTAAACCAGATTTTGCCTGTGCTTAGCTCCATTTAATTAATGTTTTATCCTGAAAAACTCCCCAGTCCTTAAGGATTATAAACATACCCATAATATGATGCAGCCACCACTATGGTTGAAAATATGGAGGAGTAATGTTTTATATTGGATTTGCCCCAAACACAACACTGCATTCAGGACAAAAAGTTCATTGCTTTGCCAAATGTTTTGCAGTATTACTTTAGTTCCTTGTTGCAAGATTTTTATTCTGTACATGCTTCCTCTTATTTATTCTGTCAATTAAGTTAGTATAGCGGAGTGACGACAGTATTGCTGATCCATTCTCAGTTTTCTCCTATCACAGCCATTAAACTTTGCCCCCATTGTCCTCATGGTGAAATCCCTTTAATTTATTAGTCAACAATTTTTTTTTAAATGACGGCCTACCCCGGCCAATCCCGATGGGACTCCCAATCACTGCCAGATGTGATATGGCCTGGATTTGAACCAGGTACTGCAGTGACGCCTCTTGCACTGAGATGAAGTGTATTAGACCACTGCGCCTCTCGGGAGCCCCCTTCATTATTTATTTACTTATTTAGGCTTGCCATAACAAAGGGTTTGAATACTTATCAACATTTTACATACACAATTCCACTTTGACATTATGGGTTATTGTGTGTAGGCCAGGGACATTTTAAATTCAGGTTGTTACACAACAAGTGTGGAAATAGTCAAGGGGTCTGAACACTTTCTGAAGGTAGTGTTGAAGCTCCTTTGGCAGGCAGTGCCTTCAGAAAGTGTTCAGACCCCTTGACTTTTTCCACATGTGTCAATCGACAAACAACACTCCATAATGACGAAGCAAAAACAAGTTTAGACATTTTTGCTAATTTATTCAAAATAAAAAACGGAAATATCACATTTACATAAGTATTCAGAACCTTTACTCAGTACTTTGTTAAAGCCCCTTTGGCAGCGATTACAGCCTTGAGTCTTCTTGGGTATGATGCTACAAGCTTGGCACACCTGTATTTGAGGAGTTTCTCCCATTCTTCTCTGCAGATCCTCTCAAGCTCTGTCAGGTTAGATGGTGAGTATCACTGCACAGCTATTTTCAGGTCTCTCCAGAGCTGTTCGATCAAGTTCAAGTCCGGGCTCTGGCAGGGCCACTCAACACCATTTAGAGACTTGTTCCGAAGCCACTCCTCCGTTGTCCTGGCTGTGTGCTTAGGGTGGTTGTCCTGTTGGAAGGTGAACCTTCACCCCAGTCAAGGTCCTGAGCGCTCTGGAGCAAGGATTTCAAGGATTTCTCTGTACTTTGCTCCGTTCATCATTCCGTCTATCCTGACAAGTCTCCCAGTCCCTGCCACTGAAAAACATCCTCACAGCATGATGCTACCACCACCATGCTTCACAGTAGGGATGGTGCCAGGTTTCCTCCAGACGTGACACTTGGCATTCATGCCAAATTGCTACATCTTGGATTCATCAGACGAGAATGTAATTTGCCTTTTATTGAGGAGTGGCTTCTGTCTGCCCACTCTACCACAAAGGCCTGATTAGTGGAGTGCTGCAGATCTGGTTGTCCTTCTGTAAAGTACTCCCATCTCCACAGAGGAACTCTGGAGCTCTGTCAGAGTGACCATCGGGTTCTTGGTCACCTCCCTGACCAAGGCCCTTCTCCCCCGATTGCTCAATTTGACTGGGCAGCCAGCTCTAGGAGGAGTCTTGGTGGTTCCAAACTTCTTCCATTGATGGAGGCCACTGTGTTGTTGGGAACCTTCAATGCGGCAAACATACCCTTCCCCAGATCTGTTCTTCAACACAATCCTGTCTCGGAACACTACGGACAATTCCTTCGACCTCATGGCTTGGTTTTTGCTCTGACATACACTGTCAACTGTGGGACCTTCCATAGACAGGTGTGTGCCTTTCCAAGTCCATTGTATTGAATTTACCACATGGACTCCAATCAAGTTGAAGAAACATCTTATGTAAATAATATATGTCTTTATTTTGATTAAATTTGCAAAAAAATCTAAAAAGCTGTTTTTGATTTGTCATTATGGGGTATGTTGTGTAGATTGATGAGGAAAATGTTTAATTTAAACCATTTTACAATAAGGCTGTAACATAAGAAAATGTGGAAAAATGGAAGGGGTTGAATTCTCTCTGAATGCACTTTATATAGTGCTACAGTTTATAGTACACCGTATAGGCCTAGGTCAGAAGTAATGCACTATAAAGGGAATGCGTGCCATTTGGGACACATATTGTGTGAATGCCAGGAAACTCCAGTCCAGTACATAAAGATATACTATGAGGTGAAGCTATAGAGCAGAAGATGAAGGCATATTCACTGAGAGGGAAAGTATTACACACACTGATAGTCTAGACTTGGCATTACATTAACATCAGCTCAGTGAGATTTTAAATAAGAATGCACATTGCTTATCCATATTCTATTGCACAGCAAAGAGGGATGTAGCATATGGCACAAGATACGAGGCATATGGTAAGTATTTGTAGAGAAAAATGGTTTCAAAACAAAAGGGATAGGGCAGAGATAAAGTGGAATGAGAATAGCAATTGGGTTCAGATGATAGCCAGGCTACTAAGCAGACCTTGCAGAGTAACGGTTGTCGTTTGTAAAGTAAACACTATCACACACATTGGAAAACACACGGACACACACGGACACACTTTATGCCCCCCCCAAGTGGACACTTCAATAGATTAGCCCTGACACTCAGAGAGGAGGTTAAGGTGATGTGTACACAGAAGCTGACACTGGCCTGGGTGTGGGATGTATTAATGCTGACAAGGTTATAGAGAAGTAGGGAGAGCTTTCAGCACAGGGCTTTGATCAAAGGCCTGCAGGGGAGAGAGGCTACTGGAGTAAAAATAACACAGAATGTCACTATCAGAGAGAGAATCAACTATCAGAGCGATGGGGAGAGGAGAGAGTGGGGCAGGAGAGGAGTGAGCGAGAAAATCAGAGAGAGAGAGAGAAATAAAGAGAGAGAGAAATAAAGAGAGGGAGATAGAGAGGGAAGTTGAAGAGAGGCAGAGAGAGAGAGGGAGAGAACGAGAGAGGAGAGCGGCTGAGAAAGGGGGAATGCTTCAGAGGGAGAGAGCACATCAGGATAGAAGAGAGATTTACCTATCAAACGCTATTAGAGCACTGAGACCCAGAATAACACTGTACATTACTACCAATGCCCTGGAACACAGAATAACATCATACAACCCTGGAACACAGTGAGATAGAAATAACCTCACCATAAGAACACTGGGAAATCACTGTCAAAACATGTAGCCTCAGGTCTCCAGTGTCAACTGTGTGTGTGCGTGTGTACATGTGACTGAGTGTGTGTATAGAGAGAGAGAGAGAGAGAGAGAGAGAGAGAGAGAGAGAGAGAGAGAGAGAGAGAGAGAGACAGACAGAGAGACAGAGAGAGAGAGAGAGAGAGACCCACCCGTGGAGCAGCAAACGTAGACTCTCAGTCTCAGGCAGCTGTGGCCGTGGTGATGGGTGGGCGTGGCTTCAACAGAACACATATACAGGTCAGCCATGCGCCATCTAGAGGCCAGTCTATGAACTAATGGCTTTGGCTTTCTTGGCACAATATGGTTTTGTCCCATATGGCACAATATTCACTACATACTGCACTACTTTGACATATATGCCTTTGACAAAAAAAAGTGTGGTACATAGGGAATAGGGTGCCAAATGGGATGCAACCAAAGTGAAATGTTCATTATAGTTTATTACAGCAGTTTAACAGTTACTGTATAGTGGTACGTTTATTCACAAATAACAAAGTATATTTAGGAATGTGGTGTAAGAGTTAAATGACCTAAAGTAGTTTAATGACTCACAAATTGAATCCTGATATAGTCCAACTCTAACTTACTAAGGTATGTGGGTGAGTGCTACACATTGCTAATGGCTGAAGCGAATTTCCACTACCGACGTAAAGTACCTGCACTTGGGAAAGCGCTATATAGATAGCCCATGCAACCTATTGTCATTAGTCGACTATAACGCTATGTAGAGAACGAGTATCTCAGCTCCTTACTCATCATTACATCATTATTATACACTACCGGTCCAAACTTTTAGAACACATACTAAATCAAGGGTTTTCCTTTCTTTTTACTATTTTCTACAAGACATCAAAATGATGAAATAACACATATGGAATCATGTAGTAACCCAAAAAGTGTTCAAAATTAAAATACATTTTAGATTAATCAAAGTCGCCACTATTTGCCTTGATGACAGCTTTGCACAATCTTGGCATTCCCTCAACCAGCTTCACCTGGAATGCTTTTCAAACAGTCTTGAAGGAGTTTCCACATATGCTGAGCACTTGTTGGCTGCTTTTCTTTCACTCTGTGGTCCGACTCATCCCAAACCATCTCATTTTGGTTGAGGTCGGGGGATTGTGGAGGCCAGGTCATCTGATGCGGTCTAGGATACTGCATCTCAGTGCAAGAGGCGTCAATACAGTTCCTGATTCGTATCCAGGTTGTATCACATGATACAGTGATTGGGAGTCCCATAGGGCGGCGCATAATTGGCCCAGCGTCATCTGGGTTTGGCCGGGGTAGGTCATCATTGTAAATAATAATTTGTTCTTAACTGACTTGCCTAGTAAAACAAAGGTAAAAATAATAATGCAGCACTCTCCTTGATAAATAGCCCTTCCACAGCCTGGAGGTGTGCTGGGTCATTGTCCTGTTGAAAAACAAATGATTGTCCCACTAAGCCCAAACCAGATGGGATGGCATATCGCTGCAGAATGCTGTGGTAGCCATGCTGGTTAAGTGTGCCATGAATTCTAAATAAATAACAGACAGTGTCACCAGCAAAGCACCCCCACACCATAACATCTCCTGCTCCATGCTTTACGGTGGGAAATACACATGCAGAGATCATTCGTTCACCCACACCGCATTTGAGATTTTTGGTTCCAACCGCCGTGTCTTTGTGAGCAAAGACATGGCGGTTGGAACCAAAAATCTCAAATTTGGACTCCAGACCAAAGGACACATTTGCACCGGTCTAATGTGCATTGTTCATGGTTCTTGGCCCAAGAAAGTCTCTTATTATTATTGGTGTCATTTAGTAGTGGTTTCTTTGCAGCAATTTGACCGTGAAGGCCTGATTCACACAGTCTCCTCTGAACAGTTGATGTTGAGATGTGTCTGATACTTGAAGTCCGTGAAGAATTTATTTGGGCTGCAATTTTTGAGGTTGGTAACTCTAATGAACTTATCCTCTGCAGCAGAGGTAACTCTGGGTCTTCCATTCCTGTGGGAGTCCTCATGAGAGCCAGTTTCATCAAAGCACTTGATGGTTTTTGTGACTGCACTTGAAGAAACTTTCAAAGTTCTTGAAATTTTCCGTATTGACTGACCTTCATGTCTTACAGTAATGATGGACTGTTGTTTCTCTTTGCTTATTTGAGCTGTTCTTGACATGATATGGACTTGGTCTTTTACCAAATAGGGCTATCTTCTGTATACCACTCCTACCTTGTCACAACACAACTGATTAGCTCAAATGCTTTAAGGAAAGAAATTCCACAAATTAACTTTTAACCTCTCTAGGCTAGGGGGCGGTATTTTCACGTCCGGATGAAAAGTGTGCCCAAAGTAAACTGCCTGCTACTCAGGCCCAGAAGCCAGGATATGCATATCATTAGTAGATTTGGATAGAAAACACTTTGAAGTTTCTAAAACTGTTTGAATGATGTCTGTGAGTATAACATAACTTTTTTGGCAGGCGAAACCCCGAGGACAAACCATCCAGGAATTATTTTTTTGAGGTCACTCTCTTTTCTATGTGGATCTTGATTTCTAAGGTACATGCTTGCAGTTCCTATCGCTTCCACTGGATGTCAACAGTCTTTAGAAATTGGTTGATGTTTTTCCTTTGAGAAATGAACAAGTAGGGCTGTTCAGAACGAGGGTCGAGTCGACCTGAAAGCTCGCTCCACTTAGTTTTTATCTGCTATTGAACGCAGTTTATCCCGTCTTAAATTTGATTGATTATTTACGTTAAAAAAATACCTAAAGTTGGATTAGGAAAGTTGTTTGAAATGTTTGGACAAAGATTACCGGTAACTTATTACATATTTTGGAGTCATGTTGCGCGAGTTGGAACCGGTGTTTTTCTGGATCAAACGCACCAAATAAATGGACATAATCGCATAATTTGCTTTCGCGTGAAAGCCTTTTTGAAATCTGACACTGTGGCTGGATTAATAAGAAGTTAAGCCTTATTTTGACATATTGCATGTGTATTTTCAAGAATGTTAAATATTTACAATTCTGTAGTTTCAATTTGGCGCCCTGCACTTTCACTGGATGTTGGTCAGGTGGGACGGTAGCGTCCTATCTAGCCTAAAGAGGTTAAGAAGGCACACCTGTTAATTGAAATGCAGTCCAGGTGACCACCTCATGAAGCAGGTTGAGAGAATTCCAAGAGTGTGCAAAGCTGTCATCAAGGCAAAGGGTGGCTATTAGATTAACACTTTTTTGGTTACTACATGATTCCATATGTGTTATTTCATAGTTTGTCTTCACTAATATTCTGCAATGTAAAAATAAAGAATGAATGAGTAGGTGTTCTAAATCTTTTGACCAGTAGTGGACTTCTATATACACTTAGAATATAAATATTCCACTCACATATGTAGTAGTACTCATGACCCACATTGAACTCGTAGCCCAGGGAGAAGGCACTGTAGCGCTGGAACTTCTCAGAGAACTTGATGGGTGCGTGGGGCGCGTGCGGCCGGTTGCACTCCCAGCGCTTGAAGCCCATCTGGGGGTCGCAGGTGCGGTAGCCGCGGTAGCTGACCATGTAGAGGACGTACTGCTCGGCCACAGTGCGCTCCAGTGTCCCCCGCTGGCTGGCGGCGGTAGTGTTGTAGTGTGGGCAGTAGATGTCCAGGTAGTCGTTCACCGCCACCTGCACCGTGTAGCCCTCCCTCCGTAAACTGGCGAGAGAGGTTGGAGAGGAAGAAGAGAAAGGTGGAGGGAGATGAAGGAAGAAGAAAAAAAAAGAAAAAAGAGAAGAAAAAAATACAACGATGAGTAACAGCATAGTATAAAACTCTTATCAGGGAGGGACTACTTTACCTGTGCATACAAATAGTAATGTTCTCACTCTATTCCCAGTCCCAAAACCAACCAGTGTTGCTGCAGAAAATAATACCCAATCCTTCAAGCCTACTGTTATTCCCATGAGCATGACATAGTCTAGGTCAGTGAGGCGGAAGGAGATCATGCCATTGTAGACATGTAGCTCTTCTACCACAGGGAGGAGGTATACCCTGACATGTGAAGGGTCACATGCACCCACGGCGACTTAACACAGTGTACCAGTGTGTTAGAAGGTACCGAAGGTCAGTCTAGGGTTGGGACATGTGAAGTGTGTGTGCGTGCATGTGTATACAGTCAACGCTTTAGCCTTAGGTGAGGAAATGAGGTGACATGATTTAACATCCTACCCAATAACATGGCAGTTAACAATACTATGTACAGTTGAAGGCAGTTAACCCACTGTTCCTAGGCCGTCATTGAAAATAAGAAATTGTTCTTAACTGACTTGCCTAGTTAAATAAAGGTAAAATAGAATAAAAAAAATTAAAAAAGTTGGAAGTTTAAATAATCTTAGGTTGGATTCATTAAAACTCGTATTTTCAACCACTCCACAAATGTCCTGTTAATTAACAAACTATAGTTTTGGCAAGTCGGTTCGGACATCTACTTTGTGCATGACAGAAGAAATGTTTCCAACAATTGTTTACAGACAGATTATTTCAATTATAATTCACGGTATCACAATTCCAGTGGGTCAGAAGTTTACATACACTAAGTTGACTGTGTCTTTAAACAGCTTGGAACATTTCAGAAAATGATGTCAAAAGGGTACCATGTTTATCTGTACAAACAATAGTACGCAAGTATAAACACCATGGGACCAAGCAGCTGTCATACCGCTCAGGAAGGAGAAGCGTTCTGTCTCCTAGAGATGAACGTACTTTGGTGCGGAAAGTGCAAATCAATCCCAGAACAACAGCAAAGGACCTTGTGAAGATGCTGGAGGAAACAGGTACAAAAGTATCTATATCTACAGTAAAACAAGTCCTAAATTGACATAACTTGAAAGGCCGCTCAGCAAGGAAGAAGCCACTGCTCCAAAACCGCCATAAAAAAGCCAGACTATGGTTTGCAACTGCACATGGGGACAAAGATCATACTTTTTGGAGAAATGTCCTCTGGTTTGATGAAACAAAAATAGAACTGTTTGGCCAAAATGACCAATGTTATGTTTGGAGGAAATAGGGGGAGGCTTGCAAGCCGAAGAACACCCATCCCAACTGTGAAGCACGGGGATGGCAGCACAATATTGTGTGTGTGTGTGTGGGGGGGGGGGGTGCTTTGCTGCAGGAGGGACTGGTGCACTTCACAAAGTGGATGGCATGATGAGGAAGGGAAATTATGTGGACATATTGAAACAACTTCTCAAGGCAAGGTATTGGAGTGGCCATCACAAAGCCCTGACCTCAATCCTATAGAAAATTTGTTGGCAGAACTGAAAAAGCGTGTGCAGGCAGGGAGGCCTATAAACCTGACTCAGTTACACCAACTCTGTCAGGAGCAATGGGCCAAAATTCACCCAGCTTATGCTTGGGAAGCTTGTGGAAGGCTACCCGAAACGTTTGACCCAAGTTAAATCATTTAAAGGCAATGCTACCAAATACTAATTGATTGTATGTGAACTTCTGACCCACTAGGAATGTAATGAAATAAATAAAAGCTGAAAGAAATCATTCTCCCTGCTATTATTCTGGTATTTCACATTCTTAAAATAAAGTTGTGATCCTAACTGACCAAAGACAGGGAATTGTTACTAGGATTAAATGTCAGGAATTGTGAAAAACTGAGTTTAAATGTATCTGGCTAAGGTGTATGTAAACTTCCGACTTCAACTGTACACTCATTATCATAATTGTACAAAGTATTACTATACAAACTTATTATGCTTATCTTGAAGGGGTGGAAAGGACAATTGATTAGATGTGAGATATCCTTAGCTGTGTCAGGATAAATGGCAGGGGAAATCTGCAACAACTGGAGCGGTATTTACTACTATGTAACATTAGGCGGCAGTATTGCGTTGCATTCAGCCCTAGGGTTTCCCTCTCTCACCCTCTTCTTTCTCGCACTCTTTCTCTCAATTCCAATCTCTCTCTCTCTCACACACACACACACACACACACACACACGCACGCACACACGCACAGACGCACGCACACACACACACACACACACACACACACACACACACACAAAAATGAGCAAACGCACACGAGTGAACAGTCACACACATGCACACACGTACAGACACAATACTAGGTCAGGTCTCAAGGGAGATTATTATTCAATTACAAAATGAGGATCACCTCTCTCTCTCTCCCTCTCATTATAGTGTAGTAACATTTCTCCTTTTCTGGGTATTTTTCTCTACCACAATCGATACCTCTGTCTTTTCCCTTCTCTTTGTTTGCATTACACATATGCATAGAGAGAAGAATATCATATCCCTTAACCACTGTTCTTTCCCTGGCATCAATCTTATCTCATCGCTCGTACCCCACTCCTCTCTCAGATGTTGGATGACAGATTTTTGTCTCGCAGTGTTGTAAAAAGAAACACAGCCATGCTTCAAAGGGACTATATTTAGAGAGAGTGGGAGAGACAGGAGGGAAGAAAATGAGAGAGGGGAAAGAGAGAGAAAGCGGGAATGAGATGGAGAGAGGGGGGAGAAGAGAGAGGAGAGTAAGAGATAGTAAAAGAGGGAAAGGAAGAGGAATGATGGAGAATGTGATGACGGGGAAGCTTGGATGCAAATGGGGTATAAATACATAGGGAAAGGAGCTTCTGTCATTGAGAGAGTAGGCAGAAAGGAATGAGTGAGGGTGTGCATTTACAAGTGGGTGTGTATATCATGTGTGCATGTGGGTGTGTGTGAGTGAGTGTTGAACACCGAGGCTTTAGTAGCACACTACGCATAACACAAGGACAGAATGTTAGATCACAGTTCTGTCATAAAGGCACAGAAAGAGTCAGAGGAGGGAAGAGGATGCTTTGTTGGTGTGTTGAATCACAGGCTTATATACAAAACAAAAATATGAACGCAACAATTGTATTGATTTTACTGAGTAACAGGTCATATGAGGATATCAGTCAATTGAAACAAATTCATTAGGCCCTGATTTCACATGACTGGGAATACAGATATGCATCTGTTGGTCACAGATGGGCCTCAAGTGGGCCTCAAGATCTCATCACAGTATTTTTATTCATTCAAATTTCAATCGATAAAATGCAATTGTGTTTGTTTTCCGTAGTGTATGCCTGCCCATACCATAACCCCACCGCTCACCCACTCAACGCCATGGATTATCTTGCCAATGCTCACTAACAGGGATATAAACAAATTTGTGCACAACATTTGAGAGAAATAATCTTTATGTGCATATGGAACATTTCTGGGGATCTTTTATTTCAGCTCATGAAACATGGGACCTACATGTTTTTATATTTTATATTTTTGTTCAGTGTATAAGCAGTCCACTTTAGTGACCCATGACACTTTAGGTGGTGGGGCAAGGACGGGTGGGGAGGAAGATTTAACAACAGAGAAAGTGAGAAAAGGAGGAAGCGGAGGAGGGTTAGTGGGGGAATCTAAGCAGGACAAAGAGAGGAAAACACAGTGAATGATGACAAACAAGTGAATAAAATGGAGAGTAAGTGAGGTAGAGGGAGAGACAGAGATGTAGTGCACCCCAGGGATACACGTAGATGTAGTAGTGCAGGGGGGAAAAAGAGTGATGGTGCCTTTCTTTCTCATCCTGTATCACTCTCTCTCTCTCCCCACTGTGCATTGTATCTGTGTCGTTTCTGCTGTATCATCATCATTTTCCTATGAGTGTGAAAGCACTTCTCGTTAGTACAGCCGGCAGAAGCTGGTGAAGACAGCCTAGCAAGAGGGGAGCGAGGGAGAGAGGGGAGTGACAAAGACAAAGGTAGCACCACTGTACCTTGCACCACTAAAACAAGTATTTTGAGAATACATCCGCTATCACTAAATAACAAAGATACTGTAAAAGAAAGAGACCACAGTGGACAGAAACTAGCGGTCTGTTCTGCAGTGGAAGATCTAAACAAAATCCAATTTCCAACCAAACCAACCTTACTTGTGAACGAGCATAAACAAAATGTCCATTACCATTACATCACAGACAATAATACTGTTAGAGTAACAGCATTGACTGTTAGTAATAGTAGATATACATGCTGTTTACATGCAAGCTGCTGTCTGACCATCATATCCAACCAAACCTCTCCATTGTGGATGAGTATAAACAATATGGTCATTACCTTTACATCACTGTCAATACTATCACAGTTAAAGCATTGACTGTTAGTAATAGTAGATCACTAGACCTACACGCTGTTCACATGCACGCTGCTGTCTGACCTAGCCTGACGACTCACAATAAATTATTCCGTTGCTCTATCATTCATTCTATCATTCACTTCATACTTTAGTCTGAGATTGCCATCGCACACATAAAATGGTCAATACCGTTACATGATTCATTATGTTACATAGTTCATTATACTTACATTCATGTCCCTGCTGTTACAGTAACAGCATTGACTGTTAGTATTAGTAGTGTTAGTGTTGATCCCATGTTTCATGAGCTGAAATAAAAGATCCAAGAAATGAAAGAAATGTCCCACAAAAAAGCTTATTTCTCTTAAATGTTGTGCACAAATTTGTTTACATCCCTGTTAGTGAGCTTTTCTCCTTTGCCAAGATAATCAATCCACCTGACAGGTGTGGCATATAAGGAAGCTGATTCAACAGCATGACCATTACACAGGTGCACCTTGTGTTGGGGACAATAAAAGGCCACTTTAAAATGTTCAGTTTTGTCACACAACACAATGCCATACATGTCTCAAGTTGAGGGAGTGTGTAGTTGACATGCTGCCTGCAGGAATGTCAACCAGAGCTGTTGCCAGAGAATTTAATGTTAATTTCTCTACCATAAGCCGCAGCCAATATCATTTTAGAGAATTTGGTAGTACGTCCATACCATTCCTCCCAAACTATAATCAAAGAACAGAACAGGACCATGTTTTGGTGTGGTTTGCATTCATCAGTGAGCAAATTTTGCAAGATATTGAAGAAAATGAAGATAATATTATAAGTCCAAACGGCCTCACAACCGCTGACCATGTCTCACCGTGCAAGTGCATGACCTCCACATCCGGCTTCTTCACCTGCGGGATCGTCTGAGACCAGCCACCAGGACAGCTGATGAAGCTCAGTAGTATTTCTGTCTGTAATAAATGCCTTTTGTGGGGAAAAACTCATTCTGATTGGCTGGGCTCATGCCCTCCCAGGCCCACCCATGGCTGCGCCCCTTCCCAGTCTTGTGATATCCATAGATTAGGGCCTAATGAATTTATTTCAATTGACTGATTTTATTATATAAACTGTAACTCAGTAAAATCGAAAAATTGGTGCATGTTGCATTTCTATTTTTGTTCTGTATACATGCCACTCACATTCAGGTTGGTTTCTTAGTCTGACCATCAAACAACCTTCATTCAATCCCAATACAAACATCATTACATCTTCAATCATCTCCCTCAAGGTCACCATTAAGGATTTACAGTTGAAACACAGGTGCAATCATGGAATAAATGTACCAGTAACATAGTGATGCACAATCAGTTTCTTCCTCTGATTTCTCCAATCGTCGAACTAATAAAAGACCGACAGGCTCCTCTAGCTGCGGGACGAGACAGGGACAGGCTCTGCTGCTTTTCCCCATACCTTAGCACCAAAAGTCATTACATCGTCTCCAAGTAAAAGTACACCCAGTCTCCAGTAAATCCTCCCTCCGCTGATTGGGTTAGCCTCGTAATTAGCACACGGTTTACTGTGTTCCGATCCAAAATGGAGGCTGAAAATAAATGCTGACGCGTGGGGGAAAAAAAGAGCTAGATGCTACAGCCTTTCAGGTCTGGGATTGGCCCTGGATCTGACTGGAGTATACTGTAGTGATGATTCAGAGATGACTCAGAATAGTGGTGGTGGGTGCTGCTCTACACATTACACACACTACACACCACCAGTCTCTGTAATTCAATCTGACTGCACACATTAGGGAAACAGGTCCCCATTATGGAGCCAGGTCTGGCTGCAGATTGGAGCTACTAAATGAATACTGTCCGATGACTGTAGTGATTCCAGCATGTGACAGTCACTATCTCAGGCAAAACAGCCAATAGAGGGAGTAGGTGGAAACTGTCTGCTCTCAGATTGGTGGAGAGCTGATAGTGAAAGACCACCAAGTGATGTCACACAACAACAAATAAATACCAGACTTTGCAGTACATTCTTTAGAGTGTACTTTAGAAGTATAGAACTACTAGCCTATAATAACTTAAAGGCATCTTAAGGCTAAGTTCATTGTTAGAACATAGGATCCAATAGTGATGAACTTAGCCTTAAGATGCTTTTGGGAAACCGGGCCCTGGTCAAAAGTAGTACACAAAATAGTGAATAGGGTGCCATTTGGGATACCTGGCACACTCTCCTTTCATACCTCTGTTGATAGAACATTGGGAAACCGGGCTCTGGTCAACAGTAGTGCACTGTAAGGAATGGGGAGCCATTTGGGACACAACCCCATCTCTGAAGGTGAGTCTCTAATTGTGGGTGGATATTAAAAGGCCTCGGTCTCACCTTTACTCATTCTCAAAGTGCCTCCTGATGAAAAGCAGATCTCATTCTCCCTCTCTCTTTCTTCATCTAATACCACATTCTCTCAGAAGAGCTGTATTGATACCAATACAAAAAGCTGAGGTGCGGACGAGCCTCGCTCTGCTCGCTCTCTGAGAGTGCACAGTAAATGGGTTCTGTCAGAGAATGGAGACACTCATCACAGTGCATTCTCCACAGTGCCCATCTCAGTGGGAATGTCAGGAACATGTGTAGAGGCGAAGGCATACGAGAACACAGTGCTTATCTTGTAGACATTCCTCCTCTCAGGCTACAGGCCACATTGATGAGACAACGGTGTAGAAGAGCCAAGGGGTAAGAGGACTCCCGGAGGTATGTGGACACGCATGCACACACAGACACGTGCGCACAATAGGACACACAGACGCACTCTAGCAGCACTAACGCATGCAAACACACACACAAATATGAAATACTTTTTTTGAATCCACAAATCACATTACACTCGAGAGGGATTCCAACATTTCTAAGGACACGGATATTTGGACACTTATGGATATAGATAGCACCTCCTTCTCCACAGAGCTAGGCTGCCCATGACTGCTGACACGGAGCAGTACCTCGTTAGCTGCTTTGCCTCGGTCTTATGCAGGACTGAAATCTGAAGACCATGTACTCTCAGCCTATGTAGATGGCCGAGACTCCCGAATATCAGCACCACAACCTTGCACTTTCGAACCGAGGCTGTTCAGCCGTGACACTGAGGGGCTGGTATTTCAGTAACTTGTCAGCAAAGGCCTGCTCCATGTAAGAGTGAAAAGAGTAACTCACTTCCAAAATGAGCACCTCCCTCTGGCGTCCCCCCTCAACAATAATATCTGCCATAGTTGGTATACAAGAAAACACATCATCGTCAACATCGAACCAGCCTCCAATGACAAGAGAATGTTTGTCAATGTGTGCTGTCGGTGAGGCTACCGGTCTCACCTCAGTAGCTATCAAGTCGACAAGGTAATCATGTCTAGCTATGTACAGGTCTTGTACGAACGGCAACCATTAACAACATGTGCAACAGACTCCATTACATTTGACTTGTGTAAGACACACACACACACACACACACACACACACTAGACAAACACATAAACAGAAGAACAAAGATTGCCAGCGAACAGCCCGAGGAATAAAAAAGTAAACCCAGGAAGAAATACACTGAAGCCATAAGACAACAGAACCATACCTACTTCTAGGTTTCAAAGAGCAGTGTCTGAGCTTTGAAGTGTGGGGTGTGAGAGCCTCAGCAGCTCTCATAGGAAGTCTGCTACAGTGGGGTGTTAGCTTTCACAAACCTAACTCTTCAAGCCTCTCCTTTGGGTTCGCACAGAGAGCGAGACAGAGGATGGAGAGGGAGAATGATGAGAGAGTATGAGAGAGCAAGAGAAAGGGAGAGGAAGAGAGAGTGAGAGAGAGGGATAGAACGGAAGAGAGGAAATTGGAGAGAAGTAGAAAGGGAGAGAGAGAGAGAGAGAGAGAGAGAGAGAGAGAGAGAGAGAGAGAGAGAGAGAGAGAAAGGAGAAAAGAATGCTACTCATATTGTCTGGGCCTTCAACAGTGCCAACCTCAGCAAGCCCAATAGAGTACGGTGAACTTTATGTCTGAGCCAGAGTAACTGCAGCGATTTATGCAAACGTACACACACACACAAATCTACAGTATGCAAATGTAGCTCCATTTTGTTTATTATTTGTCCTGAAACTCCCCAGTCCTTAATTTACAAGCATACCCATAACATGATGCAGCCACCACGATGTTTCAGAATATGCAATTTGGTACTCAGTAATGTGTTGTATTGGATTTGACCCAAACATAACATTTTGTATTCAGGAAATAAAGTAAATTTCTTTGCAATATTACTTTAGTGCCTTGTCACAAACAGGATGAATGTTTTGGAATATTTGTATTCTGTACAGGCTTCCTTCTTTTCACTCTGTCAATTAGGTTAGTATTGTGGAGTAACTACAATGTTTTTGATCCATCCTTGGATTTAAACTCTGGAACTGTTTTAATGGTGAAATCCTGAGAGCGGTTTCCTTCCTCTCTGGCAACTGAGATAGGAAGGACGTCTGTATCTTTGTAATGACTGGGTGTATTGATAGAGCAATGTAATTAATAACTTCACCATGCTCAAAGGGATTTTCAATGTCTTATTTTGACCCACCTACCAATAGGTGCCCTTCTTTGCGAGGCATTGGAAAAACTCCTTGGTCTTTGTGGTTGAATCTGTGTTTGAAATTGACTGCTGGACTGAGGGCCCTTACAGATAATTGTACATGTAGGGTATAAAGCTGAGGTAGTCATTCAAAAATCATGTTAAACACTATCACACCCTTTGCCATAACAAAGGGGTTGAATACTTATTGAATGAACACATTTCAGCTTTTCATTTTCTATTAACTTGCAGAATAAAAAAACAAACATAATTCCACTTTAACATTATGGGATATTGTGTGTATGCCAGGGGTGTGAATACTTTCTGAAGGCACTGTATATCACTGTATATATAAAATAATTACAACAGACACATACAGAAACAGCAGAAAAGAAAAACACTATGTATGCTCCAGAGAAGGCCTCTTTCTGCCTGGAGCAGTACTGAGGACACTGGGGCAGTGCTGAGGAAAATTCAAGTATCCGGCTAAATCTATATCCTGATATGAGTCGGTGCCATACAGGTTTAGAGTAGCAAAAGCAGAGCGGTGGATGATGGACCATGTTTTACATCCTAAATAATTGACTGGCACTATAACATTTGGTATCTCTCTTTGTTTATTCCATCTCTTGCTCTCTCAGGGCCATGACTTGGGCGGCAGGTACATAAAGACCTTAACTTAACTGAGAGAATACATACATTCAAGGTATTCTCTGTGATAAATCATTGAAGTGAGTGAACCTATGTCAAGGTCTTTTATTTATTTTATTTTTTTACCTTTATTTAACTAGGCAAGTCAGTTAAGAACAATTTCTTATTTTCAATGACAGCCTATGAACAGTGGGTTAACTGCCTGTTCAGGGGCAGAACAACAGATTTGTACCTTGTCAGCTCGGGGATTTGAACTTGCAACCTTTCGGTTACTAGTCCAACACTCTAACCACGAGGCTAC
Source organism: Oncorhynchus masou masou (assembly GCF_036934945.1). Lineage (NCBI taxonomy): Eukaryota > Metazoa > Chordata > Actinopteri > Salmoniformes > Salmonidae > Oncorhynchus > Oncorhynchus masou. The sequence goes on along the minus strand of NC_088223.1, from coordinate 44,744,198 downwards.
CCTACCGCCCCTTCTCCAAAGTAAGTTCCTTATTCTGACTGTCTATGTAATACCCAGACAAAGATGGTCTGCAAGTTTACTTAACTTCTTCGATATAGGGGGCGCTCTTTTAATTTTTGGATAAAAAAACGTTCCCGTTTTAAACAAGATATTTTGTTACGAAAAGATGCTCGACTATGCATATAATTGACAGCTTTGGAAAGAAAACACTCTGACGTTTCCAAAACTGCAATGATATTGTCTGTGAGTGCCACAGAACTAATGCTACAGGCGAAACCAAGATGAAAAATTTCATACAGGAAATGCCCCAGATTTTGAATGCGCTGTGTTCCAATGTCTCCTTATAAGGCTGTGAATGCGCCAGGAATGAGCCTACACTCTGTTATTTCCCCAAGGTGTCTGCAGCATTGTGACGTATTTGTAGGCATATCATTGGAAGATTGACCATAAGAGACTACATTTACCAGGTGTCCGCTTGGTGTCCTCCGTAAAAAATTAGAAATAATTGCTCAATCTCCAGCTGCGTGCACTTTTCCATTTGGTTCAGAGGAGAAAGGCAACTGCCACGAATGATTTATCATCGAATAGATATGTGAAAAACACCTTGAGGATTGATTCTAAACAACGTTTGCCATGTTTCTGTCGATATTATGGAGTTAATTTGGAAAAAAGTTTGGCGTTGTAATGACTGAATTTTCGGGTTTTTTTCTTAGCCAAACGTGATGAACAAAACGGAGCGATTTCTCCTACACAAATAATCTTTTTGGAAAAACTGAACATTTGCTATCTAACAGAGTCTCCTCATTGAAAACATCCGAAGATCTTCAAAGGTAAATGATTTTATTTGAATGCTTTTCTTGTTTTTGTGAAAATGTTGCCTGCTGAATGCGAGGCTTAATGCTATGCTAGCTATCAATACTCTTACACAAATGCTTGTGTAGCTATGGTTGAAAAGCATATTTTGAAAATTTGAGATGACAGTGTTGTTAACAAAAGGCTAAGCTTGTGAGCCAATATATTTATTTAATTTCATTTGCGATTTTCATGAATAGTTAACGTTGCGTTACGCTAATGAGCTTGAGGCTATGATTACGCTCCCGGATACGGGATTGCTCGACGCTAGAGGTTAAGCTGCAGGATGACTATTTTTCTTCTAATATGGATTCAAGGTTCTTATGAATGGAAATAAGTGACCACAATGTAAATAAGTAATTGACTGTCTTCCCTGACAAGTGTTAAAATGTGCGTGTTTTGACAAGACAATAACCAAAAATGTTAAATTGTCAAATAAAATCAATGAACAGTTCATTAGCTGGCTCGTCAAGGACCGCCAACTATATTGAGAAGACAAAGATGAGCATTAGCTGGAATTACATGGCAGAGGAAGTAAACTCAGCAAAAAAAAGGCCCATTTTCAGGACCCTGTCTTTCAAAGAAATTCGTAAAAATCTAGATACCTTCACAGACCTTCATTGTAAACTCTGTTTCCCATGCTTGTTCAATGAACCATAAACAATTAATGAACATGCACCTGTGGAACGGTCGTTAAGACACTAACAGCTTACAGACTGTGGGCAATTAAGGTCACAGTTATGAAAACGTAGGACACTATAAAGAGGCCTTTCTACTGACTCTGAAAAACACCAAAAGAAAGATGCCCAGGGTCCCTGCTCATCTGCGTGAAAGTGCCTTAGGCATGCTGCAAGGAGGCATGAGGACTGCAGATGTGGCCAGCGCAATAAATAGCAATGTCCGTACTGTGAGACGCCTAAGACAGCGCTACTGGGATACAGGCTGGACAACTGATCATCCTCGCAGTGGCAGACCACATGTAACAACACCTGCACAGGATCAGTACATCCGAACATCACACCTGCGTGACAGGTACAGGATGGCAACAACAACTGCCCGAGTTACACCAGGTACGTGCAATTCCTCCATCAGACTGTCTACAATAGGCTGAGAGAGGCTGGACTGAGGGCTTGTAGGCTTGTTGTAAGGCAGGTCCTCACCAGACATCACCGGCAACAACGTCGCGTATGGGCACAAACCCAACGTCGCTGGACCAGACAGGACTGGCAAAAGTGCTCTTCACTGAAAAGTCACGGTTTTGTCTCACCAGCGGTGATGGTTGGATTCGCGTTTATCGCTTATGGAATGAGCCTGAGGCCTGTACTCTGGAGCAGGATCAATTTGGAGGTGGAGGGTCCATCATGGTCTGGGGCGGTGTGTCACAGCATCATCGAACTGAGCTTGTTGTCATTGCAGGCAATCTCAATGCTGTGCGTTACAGGGAAGACATCCTCCTCCCTCATGTGGTACCCTTCCTGCAGGCTCATTCTGACATGACCCTCCAGCATGACAATGCCACCAGCCATACTGCTCGTTCGGTGTGTGATTTCCTGCAAGACAGGAATGTCAGTGTTCTGCCATGGCCAGTGAAGAGCGCGGATTTCAATCCCATTGAGCACATCTGGGACCTGTTGCATTGGAGGGTTAGGGCTAGGGCCATTCCCCCCAGAAATGTCCAGGAACTTGCAGGTGCCTTGGTGAAAGAGTAGGGTAACATCTCACAGCAAGAACTGGCAAATCTGGCGCAGTCCATGAGGAGGAGATGCACTGCGGTACTTAATGCAGCTGGTGGCCACACCAGATACTGACATTTACTTTTGATTTTAAACCCCCCTTTGTTCAGGGACACATTATTCCATTTCTGTTAGTCACGTCTCAGTTGTTGAATCTTGTTATGTTCATACAAATATTTACACATTAAGTTTGCTGAAAATAAACGCAGTTGAGATTGTGTGCTCAACCAAGTGCAGCATAATAATAAACAATCTCATACTTTCCAAATTCACAGAACCCACCATCATTGACCATCAACTGGTTGTTACGTTCCCCACCTAGAAAACTAAAAAATGTCACTCAAACAGAAGGGTGAACTAACAAAGAGTCACTGACAACAACCAAAACAGGTGGGGTTATAGGAGGGGTTCCGAAATTAATGACCGGAAGCAAACCAAAAAGTCTAGCAAAACTAAAACAGGGAAAATCAGACAAATGAATGTTTTTCTACAAATCAAATAGCGAGAGCCAACTAAAGGTGTGGACCATCCACATCTCTCAAGACAACAGGAGCAGGACCTGTATGCTCTCGTTGGCTGCCCCTCGCTTCATACTCATCTCCAAACCCACTGGCTCCAGGTCATCTACAAGTCTCTGCTAGGTAAAGCCTTGCCTTATCTCAGCTCACTGGTGACCATAGCAGCCCACGCGCTCCAGCAGGTATATCTCACTGGTCACCCCCAAAGCCAATTCTTCCTTTGGCCACCTTTCCATCCAGTTCTCTGCTGCCAGTGACTGGAACGAACTGCACATATCACTGAAGCTGGAGACTCATATCTCCCTCACTAGCTTTAAGCACCAGCTGTCTGAGCAGCTCACAGATCACTGCACCTGTACATAGCCCATCTGTAAATAGCCCATCCAACTACCTTATCCCCATACTGTATTTATTTATTTATATTGCTCCTTTGCACCCCAGTATCTCTACTTGCACATTCATCTTCTGCACATCTACCATTCCAGTGTTTAATTGCTATATTGTAATTACTTCGCCAGCATGGCCTATTTATTGCCTTACCGCCCTTATCCTAACTCATTTGCACATGCTGAATATAGCTTTTTTCTACTGTTTTATTGACTGTATGTTTGTTAATTCCATGTGTAACTCTGTGTTGTTGTATGTGTCGAATTGCTTTACTGTATCTTGGCCAGGTCGCAGTTGCAAATGAGAACTTCTCAACTAGCCTACCTGGTTAAATAAAGGTTAAATTTAAAAAATGGGCCAGACACTCTTAAATATCACCTGGGCCAGCACAGGTGAAACACCTTCCCACTAACGAGATGGAAACCAACACAGGTGGAGCAAATGCTGACTAACAAGGTGCGCCCTACGTGCTAATGAGCTATACTTGCTAAAGTCCAACCTCAAAACATACATGGAAAAACCAAAGCCTGTAACACTGGTCATAGAGCACAATGTATAATCCTAAAATCGAATGTATTAAGTCCATGTTGTAGTGTGTAGCCTGTACCTATGGTGATCATACTAATGAATGTGTATGCTTTGCCATCTCATCATGGAAAAGCCCAGCCCCCAAACTATAGCACAGTGGCTGTGTCCGAAATGGTACACTATCCCCTCTTTACATCACTTTTGACCAGAGCCCTATGGAGCATTATTCACTATAAAGGGAAAAGGGTGCCATTTCAGACATACCTCGTGACATCAGCTGAGAAGCAGCAGATTACAGAGAAGATAAAAATGATAGACCACGACAAGTGCCCAGCAGAGATAGAGGTGAGAGAGAGGTATCCTCCCATCTCTCCTTTCTAGTTGTTGGAAAGTGGCTGGCAGCAGATTCCTGCCTGGCGCGTTGTCACACCTCAGTATCGAGGAGTGTTTGAAGACGATTGCAACAAAGCCTTGGCTGTGTTGTATGCCTTTGCTCTAGGGCCCAACCTGTGCTGGCCTGGCCTGGGCTGTTGTACCGTGGCCCAGACAACACAAACACTTTAGATAGGATAGCCATATCTGTCTGGCTATATTTTGGATGATACAGCTCTGAGCTCCCTCTCACTCCCTCTTCCTCCTACCCCCACCTTCTGTGTCTCCAGCTCTGTCTCTCTTCCACTCCCTCTCTCACACCCCCCCCCCCCCCCTCAGAGTGGATGGTACTGCAGCTCAGCAATGTGCTGGTGCCTTTTCATAATTAATATAGTTTTTCTTAGATTTGGGTCTGAATCTGTGCAGCTGAAAGAGTCTCTTAACCAAAAACACCCCATGTAGTCAGGGGCTTGGTGTGGCTGAGGGCATCATGCTCGATCCACCATACAATGGATGCGTCCCAATCGACACCCTATTCCCTATATAGTGCAATAATTTTGACCACAGCCCATAGGGTGCACTATGCAAGACTACATGGGCAACACTTTCAATGGGCAGAATAAACACTTTAACGTAGCCTAATATGGGACCATATCTATTTTGAAGGACAAAATAGCATAGTAGAAAAAGATGGAGGAGGTTTTTTACAGACTGCATTGATATTGGTTAAAAACTGGGGTGGTGTTCATCTTTGAAGGTGGTGTTTATGGAAACAAGACAAGGTGAGAATGAGACAAAAAGGAAAACACACATGCACACGGGAGTGAGCACACACACACAGGCACACACACACACACACATGCGCACACAAGAACAAACACATACACACAGAACCATCTGAACTGCCAAGATCCCACAGCTGTGCCTCTCCCTACTCTGACACCCTGGCCAGATGATTGACACTTTCACAGTCTAACACACACCCAGTCTCACATGCACACATATCCACCGTGTGTTTCACACACACACAGTTGTGTCTTACTACTGTATACTTGTGAGGACTTTTAGGGAACCAACTATTGATTCCCATTCAAAATCCTATTTTCCCTAACCCCTAAACACTAACCCCTAACCCCCAACTCCTAACTACTAGTCCCTAACCCTAATTCTAACCCTTATTTTGGGGACTGGCAAAATGTTCTAAAATTCTCAGAACTTTTGCTGGTTTACTATTCTTGTGAGGACTTTTGGTACTAGTAAAATGTCTACACACTGACACTGAATGAGTGTAACTACTTTAATCAGTGTTAATCACTGCAGACTCTCGTCTCACTCTCAGACAGACCATGTAACAAAAGAGAGAGAGAGAAGAAGAGGGGGGGTGAGAGAGAGAGAGGGTGAGAGGAAGAGAGAGGGGTGGGAGAGGAAGAGAGAGGAAGGTGGAGAAAAAGAGGCACAGAAACAGCTTGTAAAAATGTGGAATGGTGTCTAAAAATATACAGTGCCTACAGAGCCGCGAGTCTGTGGCAGTTTTGATGTACTTTATCGTATACTTCAAGGTTTATTTCTTAGGTCCATATGGCTGGGCCTTGGCGGGAGAGGTGGACAGGCCAAGCCATCATGGTCAGGTTTTAATTTCAGTCAGGGCCAGGGGGACAGCACAGAGGGTGGGGAGCGAGGGACCACGGAATGCAGAGCGAGTCAGGCAGAGAGATAGAGAAAAGGTGAGGTAAAGAAGGAGAGATGAAGGGATATAGGGGGAAGAGATAAGGGGAGAGAGGGAGGCAGTGGGGGGGATGAGAAAGGAACGGCAGCACAGAAATGGAGATAGAGGAGAGGTGATGTGCTTTACACAGAGGAGAAGAAAGAGAGGCCGAGACGGAGGGAGGCAAAGGGGAAAAATTGAAAGATAAGAGGGAGAGATTATTAAGAAAAGACGGGTAATGTATAAATAAACTTGGAGCGAAACGGGGAAAGGCAGCCAAAGAGAGAGAGGTGGAGGGAGAGAGTTGAGATTTGTATTATTTGTGGATAAACACAATGTGTTGTTTTTTTAAGAAATGGCTTTGGCCTTCATATTTTAACCTAAACTCTGTAGAAAGCTTAGCTGCCTGCATAGCAGGAATAGTCATCATAATAGTCATTCCTATGTTTGGTGTTTAGAATTTCAGATAGCCTGAGCAGCTGGAGTTCAGGGAGAGACTATTTTGTGAGGCCCTAATGCAGCCAGTTTGTTCAGTGGAGCATGCAGGAACTCAATGTGACCTTATGTGCGTAAAGATAGCATACAACATCAACTGTGTTTCTATTTAAACGAGCATGTGAGCATACGAATGGCATGTTTAGGTGTGCATTCAAATGTGCAGCTGGAGCATAATAATCGTAACGTAATTGTGCGTAACATAGCCTACCCTACAGAACACACTGGAGTGTGTGTGGCTCGAGATTTGCCAAACAGCACTAGTGAGGGTTAAGTGTTTCAGATTTGTGTGATCTGCTAGCCAACATGCTTTGTGCTCTGGTGGGCTAGTGTTTATACAGTACAGGACACTTATGTGAGGTAGTGCCTGGCGGATACATACAGACACACACACGGAAAGCCAAACACACACACGTACACACACAGGTCACAACACCTCCCTGCTCCTGCTACCTTGGCAGTGTGTGTGCACGCATGTGTGATTGACATCTGTCAAACGACAGAGCACCAGGAGGAGGAAAAGAAGAGAGGGAGAGGTGTCAGAGTATATGTGAAAGCCAGATGGAAGGACAAAGATAAGGGAAGAAGAAACACAGAGGGGAATGATAGGGATGAGGGATGGATAGATGGATAGATGAGGAATAGATGGATAGATGAGGGATGGATGGAGGGAAGAAGGGCGTGCCCCCCCTTCCCTCTGTCAGTGTCTGTGATCATCTATTCCTACTGTTCTGTATATCAGTGACTTAGTAACCCTCAGCACAAGACCCAAGTTGAGATGATGAATTGAGACGCATACAGGAGAAAGGACAGAGATTAGGAAACACAGACAGATGATGAAAAATGACAAACAGAGAGAGGAGGCTTGGAGAGGAGGAGAGGAGGAGAGAGGAAAGTGGAAGAGAGAGGGCAAGGTGAAATTGAGAGAAGTGTAGAGGTGACTGCTCCTGGCTTTTAGCTGGAGGACCGACACAGGATGACATTAGTGTAACACACTTTGGCTACACCTGCTGTGAGAGAGGTCCACACACACACATGCACAGACAGAGACACACACACAGGTAAAAATAAGCATTTTAGGCAGATTCCATACTTAACCTGGGGGGGATCTTCCCTCCCAATCACCTATATTCTAGTAACTACCTTAATAAACTTCCCATGTGCAGTACAATATATGGTCCCCAAAAACAGTGATGGTCGTTTCTGAAAAGAGTAACCTGATTAAATAAACTATCATTACTCTTTGGAGTGGTTTTCCATACACAGATTAAGCATACTCCTGGATTGAAAAGGATTTTCAATTGAATTTGCTTTTTAGTCCAGGACTAGGCTTAATCTGAGTCCGGAAAACAGTCTCCATATGTGGTTATAGCCAATACATGGACATTTTCATCAGCCATTTTATCTTCATGTCGGTCACATTTTAGTGGATGTGTTGTTTAAACAGTTTAAAACACAAAAAAACAGCCATCTCAGATAATGTCATCATCTTCTACTGTTTACCTTCACAGGCTCAATACACCTGGGATTGATAGTAAATGGAAGTGAAGATGCTGGTGGCCATACAAAACACGTGGTCTACTGATGAGGCTGAAATTGGAATATAGAACGTCCTCTAAAAAACACAACACTACCAAAACAACATTTTCTGAGGGGTACCCTGTAATGGTGACCATGCTTGGTGGAGTGAAAACCAAAGACCTGCCACAAGTCACACGCCAGAGTTTACATGGAGCAGAAATAGAGGGGGAGTAGAAAGATGGGAGGGAGGCGGAAAAACGAGATGGAGAGGACAAAGGAAAAGGGAAAATGAAGAAGAAGGTGTAAAAAAGATGCATTCAATGATGAAAAGAGCATTATTGCCCCCCCCCCCCCCACACACACACACACAAACACAGTGGCCTTTACCTCTCCCTCGGAGCGAGACATAAACGAGTGGAATGACAGACAGAGAGAGCCAACGGGCCCCCTCCCCAGAGGGTAAACGCACTCATCCATACTGATCTTAAAACAACAGCCTCACCCCCTCTCTCTCCCTCTTCCTCCCTCCCTCGCCCCTCTCTCCCCTGACTCACGACCTCCCACCCACTCTCTCTGTGTCTCCTACATCCTTTCATTCATTCTTCCTTTTCTTCTCCCTTTGTCTCTTGTTTATCTATTTTACCACTTTTTTGCATTTGCAATGCTTTCTCATCATCCTTCCATGTCTCCCTCTACTGCTGTGCTTTACTGCAAAGTCAGTCTGAATTATCGTCTTCCTCCTTTATATCCTGTCTTTATATATACCCATTCTTCTGAGTCTCTTTCTCCACATTCTCATCGATCGATCTTTCTTGCGATACACTTTTCAGTCTCATAAGAGTTTGACCCTGTGTCATCCGACTCTTTCACCACAAGCTTCTCTGCCTCCTTTAACGTTCTCTTGTGTTTTCCTCTTCCACTTCAGAATCAATTTGTTACATGAGCTCTCCAAATGGTGAACTTATTTTTCATTGTAAAGCCCGCATTTACATGGAGCACAGTCAATCTCCTCAACCCTGATTCACATCTATACTCAGACTCAGACTCTGATGCCGGTGAAATGCTGCTGATGCATCTCAGCGGTAGACAAATGAGGCAACAAATTGACTTCTCTGAAGCATTCGGAAACAATAAAACACCCAAAGCAAATCTCACTTAACTAAACATTGGAAGAAATCCCACAATAGGACTGGGGGCTTATCACACATTATTTAATTCTCTCCCTTCCTGTCTTTCCTCCTAATCTCCCTATCCCCTCTTTCTCTCTTTCCCCTCTCTATCTCCCCATCCCTGTTTCCAGTGGTTTGTGCCCAGACGTACATTGACCCTAGCGCTGTGGACCCAGTAGGGGGCCTTGTTCCTCTGCGTCGCTCCACTGCACATGACTGACGTTCTTTGTAAGGGAGGGAGCAATGGAGGGAAGGAAGGAGGGTGGGAGGAAGATGGAGGGAGGAAAGCATAGCAGAGTGCTAGCTGCGCTGAGGGAGGAGAGGGAGCTGAATGTGATTTATGATCAATGGGGCTTCTCCAATTACATTCCAATTAAAGTAGCGTCTCGAGCATGGCTCTAGTACAACGTGTCGACAGAAGGACTTTTGTATGGGCATGCTACTATGTCCATAATAATGGACAACTGCACACAGTCATAAATACACACAAAATGTACGCACGGACGCACATATGTATAGCGCACCCCCCGCAGAGTAAGTCTCTCTCCAATAGTGTTGGTTTGTGTGCTTGTGTATGGGTGCCTACGAGAGAATGCAGCCCCCCTTATGAGTTTATTTAAAGTCAGATTAAGGGCAGTTCAAAGTAGAGGTCGACCGATTATGATTTTTCAACGCCGGTACCGATACCGATTATTGGAGGACCAAAAAAAGCCGATACCGATTAATCGGACGATTTTTAAAATGTATTTGTAATAATGACAATTACAACAATACTGAATGAACACTTATTTTAACTTAATGTAATACATCAATAAAATCAATTTAGCCTCAAATAAATAATGAAATATGTTCAATTTGGTTTAAATAATGCAAAAACAAAGTGTTGGAGAAGTGCAATATGTGCCATGTTGTCAAGTCCTGACCTAAGTTCCTTTTTTATGTCTCTATTTTGTTTGGTGAGGGCGTGAGTTGGGGTGGGCATTCTATGTTTTGTTCTAGGTTTTGTACTTCTAGCCTGTAGCCTGTTCCCACCTGTGTTTGTGGATAGTTGTTTTCTATTTTGTGTTGTTTCACCTGACAGGACTGTTTCATTTCTTACATTCTCGTTGTTATTTTTGTTTCGAGTTCTGTTATATTAAAATTATTTACATGGACACTTACCACACTGGGTGTTGGTTCGATCATGACTACTCTTCCTCAGACGAAGAGGAGAATTTCGCATGTAAGAAAGCTAATGTTTAAGTTCCTTGCTCAGAACATGAGAACATATGAAAGCTGGTGGTTCCTTTTAACAGGAGTCTTCAATATTCCCAGGTAAGAGTTTTAGGTTGTAGTTATTATAGGAATTATAGGACTATTTATCTCTATACCATTTGTATTTGATTAACCTTTGACTATTGGATGTTCTTATAGGCACTTTACTATTGCCAGTGTAACAGTATAGCTTCCGTCCCTCTCCTTGCCCCTACCTGGGCTCGAACCAGGAACACAACGACAACAGCCACCCTTGAAGCAGCATTACCCATGCAGAGCAAGGGGAATAACCACTCCAAGTCTCAGAGCGAGTGACGTTTGAAACGCTATTAGCGCGCACCCCGCTAACTAGCTAGCCATTTCACATCGGTTACACCAGCCTAATCTTGGGAGTTGATAGGCTTGAAGTCATAAACAGTGCAATGCTTGACGCACAACGAAGAGCTGCTGGCAAAATGCACAAAAGTGCTGTTTGAAAGAATGCTTACGAGCCTGCTGCTCAGACTGCTCTATCAAATCATAGACTTAGTTATAACATAATAACACACAGAAATACGAGCCTTAGGTCATTAATATGGTCAAATCCGGAAACGATCATCTCGAAAACAAGACGTTTATTCTTTCAGAGTATTATTCTTTCAGAGTAATACGGAACCGTTCCGTATTTTATCTAAGGGGTGGCATCCATTAGTCTAAATATTCCTGTTACATTGCACAACCTTCAATGTTTTGTCATAATTACGTAAAATTTTGGCAAATTAGGTGGCCCAAACTGTTGCATATACACTGACTCTGCGTGCAAAAAACGCAAGAGAAGTGACACAATTTCACCTGGTTAATATTGCCTTACTAACCTGGATTTCTTTTAGCGAAATATACAGGTTTAAAAATATATACTTCTGTGTATTGATTTTAAGAAAGGCATTGATGTTCATGGTTAGGTACACATTGGAGCAACGATACGCACCGCATCGATTATATGCAACGCAGGACACGCTAGTTAAACTAGTAATATCATCAACCATGTGTAGTTAACTATTGATTATGATTGATTGATTGTTTTTTATAAGATAAGTTTAATGCTAGCTAGCAACTTACCTTGGCTTACTGCATTCGCGTAACAGGCAGGCTCCTCGTGGAGTGCAATGAGAGGCAGGTGGTTAGAGTGTTGGACTAGTTAACTGTAAGGTTGCAAGATTGAATCCCCCGAGCTGACAAGGTGAAAATCTGTCGTTCTGCCCCTGAAAGAGGCAGTTAACCCACCGTTCCTAGGCCGTCATTGAAAATAAGAATATATGTTTTTAACTGACTTGCCTAGTAAAAAAAGATTAGATAAAGGTGTAAAAACTTAAAAAATAAAAATAAAAAAATCGGCCAACCGATTTCTGATTGTTATGAAAACTTGAAATCGGCCCTAATTAATCGACCATTCCGATTAATAGGTCGATCTCTCGTTCAAAGGGCTAATGCCCACGATTACATTGATGCTAGTTTAACACACCCTTACACTCTACAGTCAATAAAGAACAAGGGAGAAAGAGGGGAGAGAGCAGCTGACCAGATCAAGGCTGGCTGGAGACTGGAAGTTAGACTGGGGAAAATAAATTGTAGCATAGCTTCAACCTGTTTTTTCTGTCTCTCTCTGATTTCAACATGCTACTCACTAAATGTTGCAGTGCATTTAGATTTTGATTGGCATGTTCAATGCATGCGTATCCAGCGGAAATAATCACTCCAAGTTTACCGTGGTACAACCAACAAAGCATTAGGGACTGCACTATTACGTGGTAGAAACCAGTAATTATTTGTGACAACAGGTTAGTCATCACAAACGTCCACTTGGCAATTTGCACTGTAGCATATTGGCATTAGTAACACATAATCATCGGCGTTAATTACAACAAGCAACCTGTAATAATGTTCCAAGATGGCACCATCAGAGGGCTGCCACGCTTCAAGTCCTTATGAAACTTTGCAGTATTTAGTTTTTTTATGTATTATTTCTTACAAATGTTAGCCCAGAAAATCTTAAGTGTTATTACACTCAGCTGGGAAGAACCATTGGATATCAGAGCAACGTTAACTTACCAGGAATAGGACTTTCCCGAAGCGGAACCTTTGTCTGAACGACCCAGGGCATCTGAACTGATTCCAGAGGCTGACACAAAACAACGCTGCAGGAGAAAAGGAAGATGGAGCGATCTTCTGGTCAGACTTCGGAGGAGTGCACAGCACCCACCGCTTCCAAGTATATTACTCGCTAATGTCCGGTCTCTAAATAATAAGGTCAACGAAATCAGGGCAAGGGTTGCTTTCCAGAGAGACATCAGGGATTGTAACATACTCTGTTGCTGTCGGAGTCTGTACAGCCACCTGGATTCTTTGTGCGTCGCGCCGACAGGAATAAACATTTCTCAGGGAAGAAGAATGATTAATGACTTGTGTAATTGTTACAACATACATGAACTCAAGTCCTTTTGTTAGAATTCCTCACAATCAAATGCCGAACGTATTATCTCCCAAACATTTAAGTCATTTGGCAGACGCTCTTATCCAGAGCAACTTACAAATTGGTGAATTCACCTTATGACATCCAGTGGAACAGCCACTTTACAATAGTGCATCTAAATCATTTAAGGGGGGGTGAGAAGGATTACTTTATCCTATCCTAGGTATTCCTTAAAGAGGTGGGGTTTCAGGTGTCTCCGGAAGGTGGTGATTGACTCCGCTGTCCTGGCGTCGTGAGGGAGTTTGTTCCACCATTGGGGGGCCAGAGCAGCGAACAGTTTTGACTGGGCTGAGCGGGAACTGTACTTCCTCAGTGGTAGGGAGGCGAGCAGGCCAGAGGTGGATGAACGCAGTGCCCTTGTTTGGGTGTAGGGCCTGATCAGAGCCTGGAGGTACTGCGGTGCCGTTCCCCTCACAGCTCCGTAGGCAAGCACCATGGTCTTGTAGCGGATGCGAGCTTCAACTGGAAGCCAGTGGAGAGAGCGGAGGAGCGGGGTGACGTGAGAGAACTTGGGAAGGTTGAACACCAGACGGGCTGCGGCGTTCTGGATGAGTTGTAGGGGTTTAATGGCACAGGCAGGGAGCCCAGCCAACAGCGAGTTGCAGTAATCCAGACGGGAGATGACAAGTGCCTGGATTAGGACCTGCGCCGCTTCCTGTGTGAGGCAGGGTCGTACTCTGCGGATGTTGTAGAGCATGAACCTACAGGAACGGGCCACCGCCTTGATGTTAGTTGAGAACGACAGGGTGTTGTCCAGGATCACGCCAAGGTTCTTAGCGCTCTGGGAGGAGGACACAATGGAGTTGTCAACCGTGATGGCGAGATCATGGAACGGGCAGTCCTTCCCCGGGAGGAAGAGCAGCTCCGTCTTGCCGAGGTTCAGCTTGAGGTGGTGATCCGTCATCCACACTGATATGTCTGCCAGACATGCAGAGATGCGGTCGCCACCTGGTCATCAGAAGGGGGAAAGGAGAAGATTAATTGTGTGTCGTCTGCATGGCAATGATAGGAGAGACCATGTGAGGTTATGACAGAGCCAAGTGACTTGGTGTATAGCGAGAATAGGAGAGGGCCTAGAACAGAGCCCTGGGGGACACCAGTGGTGAGAGCGCGTGGTGAGGAGACAGATTCTCGCCACGCCACCTGGTAGGAGCGACCTGTCAGGTAGGACGCAATCCAAGCGTGGGCCGCGCCGGAGATGCCCAACTCGGAGAGGGTGGAGAGGAGGATCTGATGGTTCACAGTATCGAAGGCAGCCGATAGGTCTAGAAGGATGAGAGCAGAGGAGAGAGAGTTAGCTTTAGCAGTGCGGAGCGCCTCCGTGATACAGAGAAGAGCAGTCTCAGTTGAATGACTAGTCTTGAAACCTGACTGATTTGGATCAAGAAGGTCATTCTGAAAGAGATAGCGGGAGAGCTGGCCAAGGACGGCACGTTCAAGAGTTTTGGAGAGAAAAGAAAGAAGGGATACTGGTCTGTAGTTGTTGACATCGGAGGGATCGAGTGTAGGTTTTTTCAGAAGGGGTGCAACTCTCGCTCTCTTGAAGACGGAAGGGACGTAGCCAGCGGTCAGGGATGAGTTGATGAGCGAGGTGAGGTAAGGGAGAAGGTCTCCGGAAATGGTCTGGAGAAGAGAGGAGGGGATAGGGTCAAGCGGGCAGGTTGTTGTAAACAAATTATCTTCAGTTATTGTCACAGCAGTGTATATCCCATTTTGCTCCTCCCTTCCAAAAGGCAGAAACTCAAACAGGATCTACCTATGACAAGGACAATTCAACGCTGGTTTGACCAAATCGGAATCCACGCTTCAAGACTGTTTTGATCAAGCGGACTGGGATATGTTCCAGGTAGCCTCAGAGAATAATATCGACGTATACGCTGATTCGGTGAGTGAGTTTATAAGGAAGTGTATAGGAGATGTGGTACCCACTGTGACTAATAAAACCTATCCTAACCATAAACTGTGGATAGATGGTGGAATTCGCGCAAAACAAAGCTCAAACCACCACATTTAACCATGGAAAGGTGACTGGGAATATGGTTGAATAGAAACAGTGTAGTTATTCCCTCCGCAAGGCAATCAAACAAGCAGAATAGTATAGAGTATAGAGACAAAGTGGAGTCGCAATTCAAAGGCTCAGACACGAAACGTATGTGGCAGGGTCTACAGACAATCGCAGACTAAAAAAGGAAAACCAGCCACGTCACGGACACCGACGTCTTGCTTCCAGACAAACTATAAACACCTTCTTTGCCCGCTTTGAGGATAATACAGTCCATCCAACGTGGCCCACTATCCAGGACTGTGGGCTGTCCTTCTCCATGGCTGATGTGAATAAGATATTTAAACGTGTTAACCCTTGCAAGGCTCCTGGCCCAGACAGTATCCCTAGCCGTATCCTCAGAGCATACGCAGACCAGCTGGCTGGTGTGTTTACGGACATATTCAATCTCTCCCTACCCCACTCTGCTGTCCCTGATCATATCACCTCCACCTTACCGGTCATCCTAGATCCACATTGATTTGCTAACGACCCCAAATAGGTTCACAAACGATGCAATCGCCATCACACTGCCCTATCCCATCTGGACAAGAAGAATACCTATGTAAGAATGCTGTTCGTTGACTATACAGTGAGGGAAAAAAGTATTTGATCCCCTGCTGATTTTGTACGTTTGCCCAATGACAAAGAAATGATCAGTCAATAATTTTAAAGGTAGGTTTATTTGAACAGTGCGGCAGGGCAGCCTAGTGGTTAGAGCGTTGGACTAGTAACCGGAAGGTTGCAAGTGCAAACCCCCGAGCTGACATGGTAAAAATCTGTCGTTCTGCCCCTGAACAGGCAGTTAACCCACTGTTCCTAGGTCGTCATTGAAAATAAGAATTTGTTCTTAACAGACTTGCCTGGTTAAATAAAGGTAAAATAAATAAAAGAATAAGAACAAAAAATCCGGAAAAACGCCTGTCAAAATGTTATAAACTGATTTGCATTTTAATGAGGGAAATAAGTATTTGACCCCGTCAATCAGACAGATTTCTGGCTCCCAGGTGTCTTTTATACAGGTAACGATCTGAGATTAGGAGCACACTCTTAAAACATCTTACAGCTCCCCCCTACTTTGTGCAATTTCCGCCTGAAGACATACCCAAATATAACAGCCTGTAGCTCAGGCACAGAACCAAGGATAAGGATATTCTTGGTATCATTTGAAAGAAAACACTCTGAAGTTTGTGTACATGTGAATTGAATGTAGGAGAATATAACACAATAGATCTGGTTTAGATAAACAATGGAAAAAAAACATGTTTTTTATTTTTATTTTTTTTTCATTAAAATGAACAAGATAAAACATACATTCAGATAGGATGATGGGGACAATTTCAGTGAAAAATATAAGAAGGCAACAATACATGTGCAAAGTTTCAGAATGATAACTTCCAAAATGAGTTTGCTTCATGACATTGATCATGAAGTCACCCAGGTGTCCCACACAAGTAGCCCAAATGTACCCAAGTGGCCAAATTGGTGAAGGTATACATTTTGAAACAAAAACCATATACAAAATACCAGAATGGTATTCTAACACACCCCCCCCCCAAAAGAAATTGAGAAAAAAAATGGGAAAAATAATAATTATTGATTAAAAAATATATATATACACATTTACAAAATAACATGGGTAACTATTTACATACTTTCAATATTTGGAAGTCCTCTATCAAATCAAATCTATTTATATAGCCCCAGCCTAAAACCCCAAACAGCAAGCAATGCAGGTGTAGAAGCACGGTGGCTAGGAAAAACTCCCTAGAAAGGCAAAAACCTAGGAAGAAACCTAGAGAGGTACCAGGCTATGAGGGGTGGCCAGTCCTCTTCTGGCTGTGCCAGGTGGAGATCACAGTGGTTGTAGTTGGTGCAACAGGACAGCACCTCAAGAGTAAAAATGAACAGTTTAGGGTTCCAAAGCCGCAGGCAGAACAGTTGAAACTGGACCAGCGGCAAGGCCAGGTAAGACTGGGGACAGCAAGGAGTCATCATGCCAGGTAGTCCTGACGCATGGTCCTAGGGCTCAAGTCCTCCAAGAGAGAGAAAGAGAGAATTAGAGAGAGCATACTTAAATTCACACAGGACACCGGATAAGACTCCCATTCGGAGTCAGTGTCACGGTGAAATAAAATGTTCAGTTAGAATAGATTCACATATGAGCCTTGTATCAACAGGTATAATAAACATATATATATTAGAGAGTTGAAGGTTGAAGGTTGAATATATGAAGTTGAATATATTATTATATTATTATTACCTGCTAGATCTACTGTCTCTTTTATATTATGACATTTCAGCTAGATCTACCGTCTCTATTATATTATGACAGACCAGCAAGATCTACCGTCTCTATTATATTATGACAGACCAGCTCGATCTACTGTCTTTATTATATTACAACAGACCAGCTGTATCTACCTTCTCCATTTCACTTTGGCCATTGATGTGGTCCTGCCCTCTCCTCAACAGCCTCAATTAGGCTATTTCATGTGGGTTGGGGTGGGGCGGCAGACACACGCATCTCACATGTCATGACATTACATGTTTATATATTGCTTCTGAAATTAAAAAAAAAAAAAATCACAAATAATATTTAATATTATTAATTTCAAACAAGGGCATTAGCATAAGAACTTACCAGTCCAAAACGATCTCCTCTCCCGTTCAAAGAATATTCCTCTACATTCGCTAAATGAAGCATCCTACAACAATCTCTGTCTCACTTTCCCAATCAAGTTATTCTAAAATTGTGTGTACATCTAGACTTAGATTTAGCTTTCCCTGACTTAGTCGCCATAATGATTGATATATAAACAGCTGAATCTGCGTGTTCACCAAACAATGCAGTGCGTAATATGTGCTTCTCTTTCCGGTATGAAACTTCAATAGCGAATGACTCTTGTTACGCTGGACCTTACTACATGGGTTGGTCTTGCAACACATAAAACATGGCGTATTGCCGTTTAGCTCAGCTCATTGGCTATCTACCCAGCTAGATTTCAAGACGATCAGTGGTCATTGGGTTAAAAGACAGTCAATCAACGAAACAGCGGGCAAATCATTGGTGCACAATGATGTCATGACTTGTTGTCTTCAAATCGGTTTATTACAGTCAATACGTCCCGCGAAATGGCCCATCACGTTTGATTGTGTTACAAACAAACCAGTTGATTGCAGTGAAACCAAACATGACTGGAAAAGTCACGTTCTGTGTGGGTTATTTACTTGGAATGTGTCGTCGAAAATGGAATGAGACGGAATTCACGACACAAGCGGTTCACAAAATGTTTCGTGTTAGGCTATAAAAACGGATTTTATCAAACAAAAGATCATTCATTGTGTAACAATGAGCATTGGAATTGCAAACAGACAAAGATTGTCAAAGTTAAACAATTTATTTTAATGCAGTTTGTGATTATGTTACGCCTGTGCTGGTGAAAAAACATTTTTTTTTATGGGGCTCTATGCTCAGATAATCGCATCGTATTCTTTCGCAGTAAATCCTTTTTTAAATCTGACAACTCAGTTAGATTAGCAAGATTCTAGGCTTTCGATATGTGAGACACTTGCATTTTCATGAATGTTTAATATGACTATTTATGTAGCGATCACCGTATGTTGTGGAATTTCAGCCCGCTAGCGGGTTCCGTGTGCAGAGAGGTTAAAGGGAGTGCTCCTAATCTCCGTTTGTCACCTGTATAAAAGACACGTGTCCACAGAAGCAATCACTCAATCTGATTCCAAACTCTCCACCATGGCCAAGACCAAAGAGCTCTCCAAGGATGTCATGGACAGGATTGTAGACCTACACAAGCCTGGAATGGGCTACAAGACCATCGCCATGCAGCTTGGTGAGAAGGTAACAACAGTTGGTGCGCTTATTCGCAAATGGAAGAAACACAAAAGAACTGTCAATCTCCTTCAGTCTGGGGCTCCATGCAAGATCTCACCTCGTGGAGTTGCAATGATCATGAGAACAGTGAGGAATCAGCCCAGAACTACACGGGAGGATCTTGTCAATGATCTCGAGGCAGCTGGGACCATAGTCATCAATAAAACAATTGGTAACACACTACGCCGTGAAAGACTGACATCCTGCAGCACCCGCAAGGTCCCCCTGCTCAAGAAAGCACATATACAGTGCCTTGCGAAAGTATTCGGCCCCCTTGAACTTTGCGACCTTTTGCCACATTTCAGGCTTCAAACATAAAGATATAAAACTGTATTTTTTTGTGAAAAATCAACAACAAGTGGGACACAATCATGAAGTGGAACGACATTTATTGGATATTTCAAACTTTTTTAACAATTCAAAAACTGAAAAATTGGGCGTGCAAAATTATTCAGCCCCTTTACTTTCAGTGCAGCAAACTCTCTCCAGAAGTTCAGTGAGGATCTCTGAATGATCCAATATTGACCTAAATGACTAATGATGATAAATACAATCCACCTGTGTGTAATCAAGTCTCCGTATAAATGCACCTGCACTGTGATAGTCTCAGAGGTCCGTTAAAAGCGCAGAGAGCATCATGAAGAACAAGGAACACACCAGGCAGGTCCGAGATACTGTTGTGAAGAAGTTTAAAGCCGGTTTTGGATACAAAAAGATTTCCCAAGCTTTAAACATCCCAAGGAGCACTGTGCAAGCGATAATATTGAAATGGAAGGAGTATCAGACCACTGCAAATCTACCAAGACCTGGCCGTCCCTCTAAACTTTCAGCTCATACAAGGAGAAGACTGATCAGAGATGCAGCCAAGAGGCCCATGATCACTCTGGATGAACTGCAGAGATCTACAGCTGAGGTGGGAGACTCTGTCCATAGGACAACAATCAGTCGTATATTGCACAAATCTGGCCTTTATGGAAGAGTGGCAAGAAGAAAGCCATTTCTGAAAGATATCCATAAAAAGTGTCGTTTAAAGTTTGCCACAAGCCACCTGGGAGACACACCAAACATGTGGAAGAAGGTGCTCTGGTCAGATGAAACCAAAATTGAACTTTTTGGCAACAATGCAAAACGTTATGTTTGGCGTAAAAGCAACACAGCTCATCACCCTGAACACACCATCCCCACTGTCAAACATGGTGGTGGCAGCATCATGGTTTGGGCCTGCTTTTCTTCAGCAGGGACAGGGAAGATAGTTAAAATTGATGGGAAGATGGATGGAGCCAAATACAGGACCATTCTGGAAGAAAACCTGATGGAGTCTGCAAAAGACCTGAGACTGGGACGGAGATTTGTCTTCCAACAAGACAATGATCCAAAACATAAAGCAAAATCTACAATGGAATGGTTCAAAAATAAACATATCCAGGTGTTAGAATGGCCAAGTCAAAGTCCAGACCTGAATCCAATCGAGAATCTGTGGAAAGAACTGAAAACTGCTGTTCACAAATGCTCTCCACCCAACCTCACTGAGCTCGAGCTGTTTTGCAAGGAGGAATGGGAAAAATGTCAGTCTCTCGATGTGCAAAACTGATAGAGACATACCCCAAGCGACTTACAGGTGTAATCGCAGCAAAAGGTGGCGCTACAAAGTATTAACTTAAGGGGGCTGAATAATTTTGCACGCCCAATTTTTCAGTTTTTGATTTGTTATAAAAGTTTGAAATATCCAATAAATGTCGTTCCACTTCATGATTGTGTCCCACTTGTTGCTGATTCTTCACAAAAAAATACAGTTTTATATATTTATGTTTGAAGCCTGAAATGTGGCAAAAGGTCGCAAAGTTCATGGGGGCCGAATACTTTCGCAAGGCACTGTACATGCCCGTCTGAAGTTTGCCAAAGAGCATCTAAATGATTCAGAGGACAACTGGATGAAAGTGTTGTGGTCAGATGAGACCAAAATGGAACTCTTTGGCATCAACTCAACTCGCCGTGTTTGGAGGAGGAGGAATGCTGCCTATGACCCCAAGAAACCATGCCCACCGTCAAACATGGAGGTGGAAACATTATGCTTTGGGGCTGTGTTTCTGCTAAGGGGACAGGACAACTTCACTGCATCAAAGGGACGATGGACAGGGCCATGTACCATCAAATCACGGGTGAGAACCTCCTTCCCTCAGCCAGGGCATTGAAAATGGGTCGTGGATGGGTATTCCAGGATGACAATGACCCAAAACACATGGCCAAGGCAACAAAGGAGTGGCTCAAGAAAAAGCACATTAAGGTCCTGGAGTGACCTAGCCAGTCTCCAGACCTTAATCCCATAGAATCCTCTGTGGAGGGAGCTGAAGGGTCGAGTTGCCAAACATCAGCCTCGAAACCTTAATGACTTGGAGAAGATCTGCAAAGAGGAGTGGGACAAAATCCGTCCTGAGATGTGTGCAAACGTGGTGGCCAACTACAAGAAACTTCTGACCTCTGTGATTGCCAACAAGGGTTTTGCCACCAAGTACTAAGTCATGTTTTGCAGAGGGGTCAAAAACGTATTTCCCTCATTAAAATGCAAATAAATTTATAAAATTTTTGACATGCGTTTTTCTGGATTTTTTTGTTGTTATTCTGTCTCTCACTGTTCAAATAAACCTACCATTAAAATTATAGACTGATAATTTCTTTGTCAGTGGGTAAACGTACAAAATCAGCAGGGGATCAA
The DNA here is from genome assembly GCF_036934945.1 of Oncorhynchus masou masou. NCBI lineage: Eukaryota > Metazoa > Chordata > Actinopteri > Salmoniformes > Salmonidae > Oncorhynchus > Oncorhynchus masou. The sequence goes on along the minus strand of NC_088223.1, from coordinate 44,722,503 downwards.
ATACTTTTTTCCCGCACTGTAGCTCAGCATTCAACACCATAGGACCCTCCAAGCTTATCAGGTGGTCCTGGGTCTCAACCCCACCCAGTGCAATTGGGTCCGGGTGGTGAGGGTAGGAAACAACAACTCCACTTTGCTGATCCTCAACACTGGGGCCCCACAAGGGTGCATGCTCAGCCCCCTCCTGTACTCCCTGATCACCCATGACTGCATGGCCATGCACGCCTCCAACTTAATCATCAAGTTTACAGACAACACAACAGTAGTAGGCTTGATTACCAACAACGACGAGACAGCCTATAGGGAGGAGGTGAGGGCTCTCAAAATGTGGTGTCAGGAAAACAATATCTCACTCAATGTCAACAAAACAAAGGAGATGATCATGGACTTCAGGAAACAGCAGAGGGAGAACCCCACTATCCACATCGATGGGACAGCAGTGGAGAAGGTGGAAAGTTAAGTTCCTCGGCTTACACATCACAGACAAACTCAAATGGTCCACCCACACAAACAGTGTGGTGAAGAAGGCGCAACAGTGCCTCTTCAACCTCAGGAGGCTAAAGAAATTTGTCTTGTCACCTAAAACCCTCAAACTTTTACAGATGCACAATTGAGCACATCATTTCGGGCTGTATCACCGTCTGGTACGGCAACTGCACCGCCCACAACCGCAGGGCTCTCCAGAGGGTGGGGTGGTCTGCACAACGCATCACTGGGGGCAAACTACCTGCCCACCAGGATACCTACAGCACCCGATGTCACAGGAAGGCCAAAAAGATAATTGAGGACAACAACCACCCGAGCCACTGCCTACCATCCAGAAGGTGAGGTCAGTACATGTGCATCAAATCTGGGACAGAGAGACTGAAAAACAGCTTCTATCTCAAGGCCATCAGCCATCACAGAGGCTGCTGCCTACATACAGACCTGAAATCATTGGCCACTTTAATGCATCACTAGTCACTTTAGTAATGTGATTATTATTATTTTTTTTGCTTTATGTAACTAGGCAAGTCAGTTAAGAATAAATTATTTCTTTTCAATGACAGCCTAGGAACAGTGGGTTAACTGCTTTGTTCAGGGGCAGAATGACAGATTTTTACCTTGTCAGCTCGGGGATTTGATCTTGCAACCTTTCGGTTACTAGTCCAACGCTCTAACCAATAGGCTACCTGCCACCCCCTTTAATAATGTTTACATATCTTGCATTACTCATCTCATATGTATCTACTGTATTTTATACCATATATTGCATGAGTCTTTATTGAAGACTCATCTCTTCAGTAGGTCCCATGATTGGCCCAGGAGTGTGAAAGTGAACGGAAAGGCACCGGAGCAACGAACCGCCCTTGCTGTCTCTGCCTGGCCGGTTCCCCTCTCTCCATTGGGATTCTCTGCCTCTAACTGGCTTACTGGTGCTGCCTCGAACTGGCTTACTGGTGCTCTTTCATGCCGTCCCTAGGAGGGGTGCGTCACTTGAGTGTGTTGAGTCACTGACGTGATCTTCCTGTCCGGTCTGGCACCCCGCCTCCTTGTTGTTGTGCGTGGTGGAGATCTTTGTGGGCTATACTCGGCCTTGCCTCAGGATGGTAAATTGGTGGTTGAAGATATCCCTCTAGTGGTGTGGGGCTGTGCTTTGGCAAAGTGGGTGGGGTTATATCCTGCCTGTTTGGACCTGTCCGGGGGTATCGTAGGACGGGGCAACAGTGTCTCCCGACCCTTCCTGTCTCAGCCTCCAGTATTTAAGCTGCAGTAGTTTATATGTCGGGCGGCTAGTGTGAGTCTGTTATATCTGAAGTATTTCTCCTGTCTTATCCAGTGTCCTGTGTGAATTTAAGTATGCTCTCTCTAATTCTCTCGCTCTCTCTCTTTCTCTCAGAGGACCTGAGCCCTAGGACCATGCCTCAAGACTTCCTGGCCTGATGACTCCTTGCTGTCCCCAGTCCACCTGGCCGTGCTGCTGCCCCAGTTTCAACTGGTCTGCCTGTGGCTATGGAACCCTGACCTGTTCACCGGATGTGCTACCTGTCCAGGACCTTCTGTTTTCAACTCTCTAGAGACAGCAGGAGCGGTAGAGATACTCTGAATGATCGGCTATGAAAAGCCAACTGACATTTACTCCTGAGGTGCTGAGCTGTTGCACCCTCGACAACCACTGTGATTATTTTATTTGACACTGCTGGTCATCTATGAACATATAACATCTTGGCCATAGTTCCGCTCTAGGTTTCTTCCTAGGTTCTGGTCTTTCTAGGAAGTTTTTCCAAGCCACTGTGCTTCTAAACCTGCATTGCTTGCTGTTTGGGGTTATAGGCTGGGTTTCTGTACAGCACTTTGCGACATCAGCTGATGTAAGAAGGGCTTCATAAATACATTTGCCTAACTTGCCTAAGCCTCTCCGTCATTGCTCATCCATATATTCATATATTCTTATTCCATTCCTTTACTTAGATTGGTGTGTATTTATTTATTGATTTGATTTGATTTAATGCAATTAATTAATGATCAAAAACAACATGAGTCATCCATCAGCAGTGTTGCAAACGGCACCATTTTCCCTACATAATGCACTACTTTTGACCAGAGCCCTATGGGTCCTGTTCAAAAGTAGTGCACTATATAGAGATTAGGCGCCATTTGGGACGCAGACAAATCAGACCTGACCAGGCCAGGAAGTTTGTCGGTCTGAATGCTTAGGTTCCATCCCAAATGACACTCTATTCCCTATATAGGGATATCCATTAGAAATACCTCAGTAACCCAACTGCTGCTTCCAATTCTAGACTATGGTGACATCTAATTAAAACAGCTTACTTTGCGAAATAGATGTAATTTATTACAATCTTTGCAGATTCAATTTTTGGAAGCTATAATAAGACCATAAGTGCACAATGTATGGATCCCTAAATTGTCTGTCATGCAAACAGAAGACAACTGCATTGGTACTAATCTATTTTTAAATGTATCAACTTAAATGTCCCTGTATATACAGTACTAAGGAACACCTAACTTAAAAAAAAAAAATCACACTACTACTTTCAACAACAGCAGCAAATACACATTCAAAGGGTACATCATGAGGTGAGAGTAAGATTTTTCAAATACAAAAGGCCCAAATGACTGGAATCATCTTACCTTCAAAAATCATGGCATTAAAATCACACAATGAATTCAAGAAAGCCCTTTTTCAAATGTTAAACAAAATATTTGTAGAAACATCACCATGTGAAGACATTTGTCAATATGGATGTGTGTATAGTACCAGTCAAAAGTTTGGACACCTACTCATTCAAGGGTTTTTCTTTATTTTTACTATTTCTTCATTGCAGAACAATAGTGAAGACATCAAAACTCTGAAATAGCACATTTGGAGTCATGCAGTAACCAAAAAAAGTGTTTAAAAAATCTAAATATATTTTATATTTGAGATTGTTCTAAGTAGCCACCCTTTAGATTAATGACAGCTTTGCACACTCTTGGCATTCTCTCCACCAGCTTCACCTGGGATGCTTTGCCAACAGTCTTGAAGGAGTTTCCACATATGCTGAGCACTTGTTGGCTGCTTTTCCTTCACTCTGCAGTCCAACTCATCCCAAACCATCTCAATTGGGTTGATGTCGGGTGATTGTTGAGGCCATCTGATGCAGTTATGCCATAACTCTCATTCTTGGTCAAATAGCCCTCACACAGCCTGGAGGTGGTTTGGGTCATTGTTCTGTTGAAAAACAAATGAAAGTCAAACCAGATGGGATGGCGTATCGCTGCAGAATGCTGTGGAGCCATGCTGGTTAAGTGTGCCTTAAATTCTAAATAAATCCAGACAGTGTCACCAGCAAAGCACCCCCACACCTCCTACTCCATGCTTCATGGTGGGAACCACACATGCAGAGATCATCCGTTCAACTAGCCTGCATCTCACAACGACACGGTGGTTGGAACCAAAAATCTCCAATTTGGACTCATCAGACCAAAGGACAGATTTCCACTGGTTTAATGTCCATTGCTTGTGTTTCTTGGCCCAAGCAAGTCTCTTCTTATTATTGGTGTCCTTTAGTAGTGATTTCTTTGCAACAATTCGACCATAAATGTCTGATTCACGCAATGAACTTATCCTCTGCAGCAGAGGTAACTCTGGGTGTTCCTTTCCTGTGGAGGTCCTCATGAGAGCCAGTTTCATCATAGAGCTTGATGGTTTTTGCGACTGCCCTTGAAGAAACTGTCTTAAAGTAATGATGGACTGTCATTTCTGTTTGCTTATTTGAGCTTTTCTTGGCATAATATGGACTTGGTATTTTACCAAATAGGGCTATCTTCTGCATACCACCCATACCATGTCACAATACAACTGACTGGCTCAAACGCATTAACAAATTAACTTTTAAGAAGGCACACCTGTTAATTGAAATGCATTCTAGGTGATTACCTCATGAAGCTGGTTGAGAGAATGTCAAGAGTGTGTTCAAGGCAAAGAAGAGCTGTCATCAAGGCAAAGAATTGCTACTTTGAAGAAGCTAAAATATAAAATAAATAAACTCTTTTTTAGTTACTACATGATTCCGTATGTGTTATGTTATAGTTTTGATGTCTTCACTATTATTCTACAATGCAGAAAATAGTAAAAATAAAGAAAAACCCTTGAATGAGTAGGTGTGTCTTTTGACTGGTACTGTATATTTCATAGATACCTAGTCTTATTAATTGTATTAGTAGTTGTAGCAGTAGTTTGTATTATTTGTAGGACTATTAGTAGTTGTACATCAACTTTTTTATGCTGTTAATGTAATAAAAAATAGATCATTTTTATTGGACAGTAGTTGAATAAATTCTTGTAATTGATGGTATTTTTTAAACATTCTTGAAAACAAGATGGTGCAGCTTAAGAGAATTCATCTTGCAAAATGTCAAGCTTTTAAAAAAAATATATAGTGCAATACTTTTGACCAGGTTCTATAGAGCACTGATCAGCAGTACTGCACTATAATAGTAAATATAGTTCTAATAGTTCTCCATGCTCCCATCTGGCAATGCTCAGACCAACAGACTCCTAAACAGCTTATATTTAAGCCTGTTAAATGGCTAACAACTACACAAGGTACTAAGTAGAAACATACAGGGTTTTTCGGTTTGGCCCCATAAGGGGAACCATTCTATGGTATATGGTTCTACCTAGAACCCTCTATGAAGGGTGTTAGGAATCTCCTGGTTTACAGGCCACATCAGACCTGCAAGTCACATTATGCTAGCTTGCAAAGTGATGTGTAATTCCTATTGAAATCCAGCCAAAGTTAGGATATCCAACATTCAGAATCACTGCCAGGGTAGGGAAGATTGAATACTGTGACAACCTCAACCTCAAGACAACCTATAGGGAGAAGGTCAGAGACCTGGCCGTGTGGTGCCAGGACAACAACCTCTCCCTCAACGTGATCAAGACAAAGGAGATGATTGTGGACTACAGGAAAAGGAGGACCGAGCACGGCCCCATTCTTCTCGACTGGGCTGTAGTGGAGCAGGTTGAGAGCTTGATGTCCACATCACCAACAAACTAACATGGTCCAAGCACTCCAAGATAGTCGTGAAGAGGGCACAACAATTCACAACAACGACCTATTCCCCCTCAGAAGAATGAAAAAATTTGGCATGGGTCCTCAGATCCACCATCGAGAGCCTCCTGACTAGTTGCATCACTGCCTGGTATGGCAATTGCTCGGCCTCCGACCACAAGGCACTACAGAGGGTAGTGTGTACGGCCCAGTACATCACTGGGGCCAAGTTTCCTGCCATCCAGGACCTCTATACCAGGCAGTGTCAGAGGAAGGCCCTAAAAATGGTCAAAGACCCCAGCCACACCAGTCATAGACTGTTCTCTCGGATTCCGCATGGCAAGTGGTACAGAAGCGCCAAGTCTAGGTCCAAGAGGCTTCTAAACAGCTTCTACCCCTTAAGCTATAAGACTCCTGAACATCTAATCAAATGGCTACCCGGACTATTTGCATTGCCCCCTCCCCCCTTTTACGCCGCAGCTACTCGTATTATCTATGTATTGTCGCTGTAATATCTCCACCTACATGCACATGTTACCTCAATTACTTCGACTAACCAGTGCCCCGGCACATTGACTCTGTACCGGTACCCCCTGTATATAGTCTCGCTATTATTTTACTGCTGCTCTTTAATTATTTTTTTTTTAACTGCATTGTTGGTTAGGGGCTTGTAAGTAAGCATTTCACTGTAAGGTCTACTACACCTGTTGTATTCGGCGCATGTGACTAATAAAATTTGATTTGACCTAAACTGGAACAACCATCTCAGTAACTGGTACAATAAATCTAATTACTAACAGATTGGATTAGTTTAGAAAAATGTATGTGTAGCATAACATTTATCAATCAATCAATTAATGTACAACCAATCATTGTAAAAACACAGATTACATTCAAACAAAATAATTTTAGAAAATCTCCCTTCAATAGAGCATGTTGGGAAATATTATACATAAAAAGTATTGATATATTCCTGCCACCAATCACTTTTCAGCACTGTTTACATGTATTTTGTACTTTTTATGAAGAACATATCAAGACCATTTCAAGGACAGCTTTTTTCCATCTACGTAATATTGCAAAAATCTGAAACTTTCTGTCCAAAAATTATGCAGAAAAATTAATCCATGCTTTTGTCACTTCTAGGTTAGACTACTGCAATGCTCTACTTTCCGGCTACCCGGATAAAGCACTAAATAAACTTCAGTTAGTGCTAAATACGGCTGCTAGAATCCTGACTAGAACCAAAAAATTTGATCATATTACTCCAGTGCTAGCCTCCCTACACTGGCTTCCTGTCAAAGCAAGGGCTGATTTCAAGGTTTTACTGCTAACCTACAAAGCATTACATGGGCTTGCTCCTACCTATCTCTCTGATTTGGTCCTGCCGTACATACCTACACGTACGCTACGGTCACAAGACGCAGGCCTCCGAATTGTCCCTAGAATTTCTAAGCAAACAGCTGGAGGCAGGGCTTTCTCCTATAGAGCTCCATTTTTATGGAACGGTCTGCCTACCCATGTCAGAGACGCAAACTCGGTCTCAACCTTTAAGTCTTTACTGAAGACTCATCTCTTCAGTGGGTCATATGATTGAGTGTAGTCTGGCCCAGGAGTGGGAAGGTGAACGGAAAGGCTCTGGAGCAACGAACCACCCTTGCTGTCTCTTCCTGGCCGGTTCCCCTCTTTCCACTGGGATTCTCTGCCTCTAACCCTATTACAGGGGCTGAGTCGCTGGCTTACTGGGGCTCTCTCATGCCGTCCCTGGAGGGGGTGCGTCACCTGAGTGGGTTGATTCACTGATGTGGTCATCCTGTCTGGGTTGGCACCCCCCTTGGGTTGTGCCATGGCGGAGATCTTTGCGGGCTATACTCAGCTTTGTCTCAGGATGGTAAGTTGGTGGTTGAAGATATACCTCTAGTGGTGTGGGGGCTGTGCTTTGGCAAAGTGTGTGGGGTTATATCCTTCCTGTTTGGCCCTGTCCGGATGGGGCCTCAGTGTCTCCTGACCCCTCCTGTCTCAGCCTCCAGTATTTATGCTGCAGTAGTTTGTGTCGGGGGCTGGGGTCAGTTTGTTATATCTGGAGTACTTCTTCTGTCCAATTCGGTGTCCTGTGTGAATCTAAGTGTGCGTCCTCTAATTCTCTCCTTCTCTCTCTCGGAGGACCTGAGCCCTAGGACCATGCCCCAGGACTACCTGACATGATGACTCCTTGCTGTCCCCAGTCCACCTGGCCGTGCTGCTGCTCCAGTTTCAACTGTTCTGCCTTATTAGTATTCGACCATGCTGGTCATTTATGAACATTTGAACATCTTGGCCATGTTCTGTTATAATCTCTACCTGGCACAGCCAGAAGAGGACTGGCCACCCCACATAGCCTGGTTCCTCTCTAGGTTTCTTCCTAGGTTTTGGCCTTTCTAGGGAGTTTTTCCTAACCACCGTGCTTCTACACCTGCATCGCTTGCTGTTTGGGGTTTTAGGCTGGGTTTCTGTACAGCACTTTGAGATATCAGCTGATGTACGAAGGGCTATATAAATAAATTTCATTTGATGATTTAGATTTAAACCCACATCAACCACTCCAGTGCCCCTGCACATTAAATAAGGTACTGACCTGTATATACTATTCTCATGTTTCTTTAACTCACATTGTAGTTATTGTGTTTTATTTTATTATACTTTCTATTATTATCTATATTATTACCACTGCAATGTTGGGAAAGAACTCTCAAGGTAAGAATTTCACTGTACTGTTTTACACCTGTTGTGCACATGGCGAATAAACTTTGAAACTTGAATAGGGAATAGAGTGTAATTTGGGAAACAGATTAAAATCAGGCCTGGCTGGTCCAGAGGTGGATTGTGTAGAGGCTGAATTTATTGGTCACTCAGAGTACTGTAGTGTTTACTGGCCAGTCATTACTGATGACTAAGGTGAACAGGGCTCTGATTCAAGGGGAAATTGCAGCCAGTTCTAGCCGGTTGGTCACAGTAGAGTAACAGTAGGGCAACAGTAGAGTAGCTACTATATAACCTGGAGGCTATAGATGGGGGCCACGAATCTCTGGACCGAATAAGAGTTGGACATGGTCTGTTAGATATATTATGTACGTGATAAATATGTAGCAAATACTGTAGTTTGAAATATAATATTTAATGACTGATAGCTAGGTAAGTGATATCACAATATTGTGTTTACTACTGTTAGGTTCTTATTTTTTAGAGTAAATAAAGCACGGACACTAGAGAAGCTTGAACCAAGTTTAATTCTTCCTAAAGGTTCTGTACAGCTGTAATCAGACAGCAAAACATTTCTCACATGACAGTTTATATACATCCTACTTAAGACACTCCCTCTCTCTAATCCTTAGTTTATGCCTAAGATTGCTCCCTTAAAGGGAACTGACCTCACCCCTCACCCCTGATCCACAGATATCCATATGTCTTCCCTATATCAACATGGTGTCACGCCTTGGTCTTAGTATTTTGTGTTTTAGTTAATTAGTTGGTCAGGCCAGGGTGTGACATGGGTTTATGTTATTGTGTTGTGGAATTGGGTTTTTTGTAGGCATTGGGATTGTGGTTGATTAGGGGTGTCTTTAGTTTAGGTTTGGCTGCCTGAGGCAGTTCTCAATCAGAGTCAGGTGATTCTTGGTGTCTCTGATAGGGAACCGTATTTAGGTAGCCTGGGTTTCACTGTGTATTTCGTGGGTGATTGTTCCTGTCTCTGTGTAGTTTCACTAGATAGGCTGTATTTAGGTTTCACGTTCCGTTTTGTTGTTTTGTATTTGTCTCAGTATTTTCATGTAATCGTCATTTGTTTTCATTAAAAAACATGAGTAACCAACACGCTGCATTTCGGTCCAACTTTCTTGCGACAAACGAAGAACGCCGTTACACACGGTGCTCTGATCCCGTCCCCTAACACATTCCACAGCTATCTGTCCTTCTACAGAGAACCCTTAACTTTCTCCTTTGATTCTACGCTTCTTTCTCTATCACTTATTTAATATCTCAATGTTCAAAATGTCAAACCCAACACTAGTGATATAGGCCATTGTCATGGGGATTACGGGGACCAATTAATTTCATGCTTGCCGATTAATTCAATCAATCACCGTTGAGTTTACCTCTTTGCATTAGCAAGTGTTTGTGTGGAGACACAGCAATGAAAGTGTTTCCTCAATCTCTGATTATTGAGTGTTGGATAAAACATTTACACATAATCCAAGGTTTAGGCAACTGTAATGAATCTCAGATCCTATCTAGGATTATTGGATCCCAGACCACATTAATCTTTATAATGATATGGAGATGACCTAGGGCACTGAAGATAATCTATTTACTCACTGCTGCCCAGGAAAATATTAATACTGTATTCTTACAGACCGTCACCATTCAACACCACCAACAGAGAGTACACATCTCTAGCTTGGACTCCTACAAACAGACTGATACATTATATAATTAAGATTGATATTGTTTAGAGATATAATATATCTATTATTTTTGGTTAATAATCCAAGACTCGCTGCAGGTTTTGTCTGTCAGTTGAAACCAACGGCCCTTTCAAATGGAGAGAGAATAATTAAAACTCCATTTAATTTCAAAACCCTCCCATTTCATTTCCTATGTCCGCAGGTGCCTCTTTCATGCTCGCTGCCTTTTTACCTCTTGCCCTCCTGATTTCTATTCCTCTGCTCACCTTGAATTAAATGAAATGCAATTGCAATGAACACAAATTGCTTCATTGGCATGACAAAAGAACATTTTGTGTTGCCAAAGCGTGAACAGAAACAAACAAATTGAGCTCAGAAACAATAAGCGAGAACAATAAATGGTAATTATGAGGCCCAATTAAAGCTGTAATCCAATGAGTGAGGTACAATTACAGTGGAAAAAAGGTCCCGACGGGTCGGCTATTTTTGCGGTACCTGCTGTTTTTTCAGGTTGTGACAGGTGGCTGCGTGCTATGCTGCCATTCCAGCACACCTCTATACCCCCTCTCCAGAGAGTTTGGGAATTAGTGATAAATTCATATTACAGTTTATTTGCAGTTTGAGCACAGCCACTGTTCTCGGCGAGGGGCAAATCATCCTCTTTGTGCGCTGACAGATAGGGACAAATAAATAACGCCTACACTACAGCCACAATATGTAAACAATGGCACACCATCCCCACACAACTCATCTAAACACAGGCGCGCATACGCATGCACGCACGCACACACGCTATTGTGGCTATTGTGATTGCATGGGAAATAAGGAAACTGGAATTGTCACATGAAGGGAAGATGCTTTAAGCATAATGCTGAAACAAGCAAGAAACGCAGACACAAAGAGCACAGCAAATAGGCATTTTGAGGAATATTAAATATTGCAAGCCGTTTCACATTGTTTGCTAGTCACTCGCTGCTAACAAGGCACAGATCTTTCTATAGGCTTAGGAAAGGAAGAAAGCAAACAGGCAAAAAGAGGTACGGTTGTAGCCAATTGCTTTGGCATTTGTCAGGGAGAGTTTGGATGTGGTGTTTCATTAAAGGAATTGCTTTGGTCAATTGATTTTTGTGCATGTGGCGCCGCACACCGTGTCTGCAGTTTAGCCGTGTGTGAATTAAGTGAGGCACTCCTTTATGGTAGTACTCCACTGATCCCCTCTTCCCGGCCAGTTCTCTTTTTCCCTGAATGAGTGTGCATCTAGATAGTCAGACATTCAGCCCCCCAACAATTTCAATAGCATCCCTTTGATCAGTCGAGTGTAGAGGTCGACCGATTAATCGGAATGGCCAATTAATTAGGGCCGATTTGAAGTTTTCATAACAATCGGAAATCGGTATCTTTGGACACCGATTTGTTTTTTGTTGTTTTTTTACACCTTTATTTAATCTTTATTTAACTAGGCAAGTCAGTTAAGAACACATTCTTATTTTCAATGACGGCCTAGGAACGGTGAGTTAACTGCCACGTTCAGAGGCAGAACGACAGATTTTCAGCCTGTCAGCTCGGGGGATCCAATCTTGCAACCTTACAGTTAACTAGCCCAACGCTATAACCACCTGCCTCTCGTTGCACTCCACAAGGAGCCTGCCTGTTACGCGAATGCAGTCAGCCAAGGTAAGTTGCTAGCTAGCATTAAACTTATCTGGTAAAAAAAACAATCAATCAATCATAATCACTAGTTAACTACACATGGTTGATGATATTACTAGATATTATCTAGCGTGTCCTGCGTTGCATATAATCTGACTGAGCGTACAAGTATCTAAGTATCTGACTGAGCGGTGGAAGGCAGAAGCAGGCTCGTAAGCATTCATTCAAACAGCACTTTCATGCGTTTTGCCAGCAGCTCTTCACATATTGCACTTTTACTCTATTCTCCTTGTTTTTGCATTATTTAAACCAAATTGAACATGTTTCATTATTTATTTGAGGCTAAATTGATTTTATTGATGTATTATATTAAGTTAAAATTAGTGTTCATTCAGTATTGTTGTAATTGTCATTATTACAAATAAATATAAATATATAAGTATATATATAATATAAGTCGAGTGGCACTAAATAGGATATATTTCACAGTTTCATTCTCTCTCTCTCTCCGTCACACCCTGGTCGAAATATATTATGTTTATTCTTCATTTATTCGGTCAGGCCAGGGTGTGACATGGGTTATTGTGGTGTGTTTTTGTCTTGGGGTTTTGTGGGATGTCTAGCGTTAGTCTATGGCTGCCTGAGGCGGTTCTCAATCAGAGTCAGCTGATTATCATTGTCTCTGATTGGGAACCATATTTAGGCAGCCATATTCTTTGTGTGTTTCGTGGGTGATTGTCCTCAGTGTCCTTGTTCCTGTATCTGTGTTAGTTTACACTAGTATAGGCTGTTTCGGTTTTCGTTATGTTCTTTGTTTTGTAGTGTTTGTTTTTAGATTCGATTTACTTTTTGTTCATTAAACATGGATCGCAATCTACACGCTGCATTTTGGTCCGACTCTCTTTCACCACATGAAAGCCGTTACAGAATCACCCACCACAAACGGACCAAGCAGTGTGTCAACAGGCAGGAGCCACAGGAGAAACAGCAAAGGCAGCAGCAGGAGCAGCGTAAAAAGGACTTTTGGACTTGGGAGGAAATCCTCGACGGGAGAGGACCCTGGGCTAAACCAGGGGAGTGTAGCCGCCCCAAGGAGCAACAAAAGGAGGTATCGACATGGGAGGTGGAATTATTCGGAGAAGGACCTTGGGATCAGCCTGGAGAATATCGCCGCCCCAAAGAAGAACTGGAGGCGGAGAGAGCTGAGAGGCGCTGGTATGAGGAGGCAGCGCGGCGACGCGGATGGAAGCCCGAGAGTCAGCCCCAAACATTTCTTGGGGGGGCTCAGGGAGAGTGTGGCAGAGTCAGGAGTCAGACCTGAGCCCACTCTCCCTGTTTATCGTGAGGAGCCAAGGAGGAGACCAGAACCAGAACCGGTGTTGGAGGTGAGCGAAGCAGAGACTGTGAAGGAGTTAATGGGGAAATTGGAGGAGAGAGAAATGAGGTTGAGTTGCTGTGTTGGTGCTTTTTGCATGGAATTCGCCCAACAGAATGTGTCAGGGATTTGATGGCACCTGGGTCAGCGCTCCATACTCGTCCTAAGGTGCGTGTTAGTCGGCTGGTGAAGTTGGTACCAGCTTCACGCACCAGGCCTCCTGTGCACATCCTTAGCCTTGCACGTCCTGTGCCAACACTGCTCTCAAAATCTCCAGTACGCCTTCACGGTCTAGCCCATCCTGTGCCACCTCCACACACCAGCCCTCCGGTGGCAGCTCCTCGCACCAGGCTTCCTGTGCGTGTCCTCGGCCCAGTACCACCAGTGCCAGCACCACGCATCAGGCCTACAGTGCGCCTCGCCTCTACAGCGCTACGGGAGCCTTTCTCCTCTCCTGCGCTGCTGGAGTCTCCCGCCTGTTTAGCGCAGCCAGAGCCTTCCTCCTCTCCTGCGCTGCTGGAGTCTCCCACCTGTTTAGCGCAGCCCGAGCTGTCAGTCTACATGGAGCAGCCAGAGCTGTCAGTCTACATGGAGCAGCCCGGGCTGTCAGTATACATGGAGCAGCCAGAGCTGTCAGTCTGCATGGAGCAGCCGGAGATGCCAGTCTGCATGGAGCTGTCAGTCTGCAAGGAGCTGCCAGTCTGCAAGGAGCTGTCAGTCTGCAAGGAGCTGCCAGTCTGCATGAAGCAGCCAGAGCTGCCATTCTGCAAGGAGCTGCCAGTCTGCACGGAGCTGCCAGAGCTGCCAGTTTGTAAGAAGCCGCCAGAGCTGTCAGCCTACATGGAGCAGCCAGAGCCGCCAGTCAGCTTGGAGCAGCCAGATCCGTCAGTCTGCCAGGATCTGCCAGTCAGCCAGACTCTTCCAGATCCGCCAGTCAGCCAGACTCTTCCAGATCCGCCAGACTCTTCCAGATCCGCCAGACTCTTCCAGATCCGCCAGACTCTTCCAGATCCGCCAGTCTTCCAGACTCTTCCAGATCTTCCAGATCCAGCCAGACTCTTCCAGATCCGCCAGACTCTTCCAGATCCGCCAGACTCTTCCAGATCCGCCAGACTCTTCCAGATCCGCCAGACTCTTCCAGATCCAGACTCTTCCAGATCAGCCAGACTCTTCCAGATCCGCCAGACTCTTCCAGATCCGCCAGATCAGCCAGACTCTTCCAGATCCGCCAGTCAGCCAGACTCTTCCAGATCCGCCAGTCAGCCAGACTCTTCCAGATCCGCCAGTCAGCCAGACTCTTCCAGATCCGCCAGTCAGCCAGACTCTTCCAGATCCGCCAGTCAGCCAGACTCTTCCAGATCCGCCAGTCAACCAGACTCTTCCAGATCCGCCAGCCAGCCAGGATCTGCCGGAGCCAACTACCTGCCTGAGCTTCCTCTCAGTGCTGAGCTTCCTCTCAGTGCTGGGCTTCCTCTCAGGGCTGGGCTTCCTCTCAGTGCTAGGCTTCCTCTCAGTGCTGAGCTGCCCCTCTGTCCCGAGCTGCCCCTCTGTCCCGAGCTGCCCCTCTGTCCCGAGCTGCCCCTCTGTCCCGAGCTGCCCCTCTGTCCCGAGCTGCCCTCTGTCCCGAGCTGCCCCTCTGTCCCCCCTCTGTCCCGAGCTGCCCCTCAGTCCAGTGGGGTTCTGGGTGAGGACTACTAGGCCATGGTCGGCGGAGAAGGTGGACTATCCTAGGACGCGAGGAGGGGGGACTAAGACATTTATAGAGTGGGTTCCACGTCCCGCGCCGGAGCCGCCACCATGGACAGATGACCACCCGGACCCTCCCTATTGTTTTGATGTGCGTCCAGGAGTCCGCACCTTAGGGGGGGGTTCTGTCACGCCCTGGTCGCAATACATTATGTTTATTCTTCATTTATTCGGTCAGGCCAGGGTGTGACATGGGTTATTGTGGTGTTTTTGTGTTTTGTGGGATGTTTTGTCTGAGGCGGTTTAGCTGATTATCATTGTCTCTGATTGGGAACCATATTTAGGCAGCCATATTCTTTGTGTGTTTCGTGGGTGATTGTCCTTAGTGTCCTTGTTCCTGTATCTGTGTTAGTTTACACTAGTATAGGCTGTTTCGGTTTTCGTTACGTTCTTTGTTTTGTAGTGTTTGTATTTAGATTAGTGTTACGTTTTGTTCATTAAACATGGATCGCAATCTATACGCTGCATTTTGGTCTGACTCTCTTTCACCGCATGAAAGCCGTTACACTCACTCACTCACTCACTCACTCACTCACTCACTCACTCACTCACTCACATATTTATATTTATTTATTTGTAATAATGACAATTACAACAATACTGAATGAACACTAATTTTAACTTAATATAATACATCAATAAAATCAATGACAACTCACTCTGCTAATGCGAATTTGCCCTGGCCCCCGACATTTCCTCCAACACTTCTTAGAGGTGTGAATCATTGTGACCAGGGCCATTAAGGCCTTATCAGCCTCCACTGTGCTACTGTGCTGCTGCAGCCCACTCTTCTCTCACCCTCCTGTGTGCTTTTGAACAGTGGCAAAGTGCCCGCCTGCGCTCTCTCTCGCTTTCTCCCGTTTGACCCCCGTCGCATCACCGGTCACTCCTCACAGAATGGGCTTTATTTGAATGGCAGCGGCGTCCTGGGTCCAGGAGCTTTCAAGATACGTCAGAATGGCCTAATTTATTTCTGTACGGCCTAATTTATTTCAAAGTTACCCCTCTCTCTCTCTCTCTGCAGATGAAGTCAGCCAATTGTCTTTCATCAGCTCTATTCCTGTGTGTGAGCCAATCTAGTCTTTGACTCTGGACCTCAAGATTTTACATGCTGAGTCTCTGATACACCTAACTCTACAGCAGATGTTTTAAAAGCCGGTAGTTCAAACTAATCATGTTTTTTCTGTCCAGAATAAAACAGGTGTAGACCTTGCAGTGAAATGCTTACTTACAGGATCTAACCAATAATGCAAAAAAAGGTATTAGGCGAACAATAGATAAGTAAAGAAATAAAACAACAGTAAAGATATAAAACAACAGTAAAAAGACAGGCTATATACAGTAGCGAGGCTATAAAAGTAGCGAGGCTACATACAGACACCAGTTAGTCAGGCTGATTGAGGTAGTATGTACATGTACAGAGAGTAGCAGTAGCGTAAAAGAAGGGTTGGCGGGTGGTGGGTAGCGGGACACAATGCAGATAGCCAGGTTAGCCAATGTGCGGGAGCACTGGCAATTATTATTATTTGACCCTGCTGCTCATCTATGAACATATAACATCTTGGCCAAGTTCTGTTATAATCTCCACCCGGCACAGCCAGAAGAGGACTGGCCACCCCTCATAGCCGGCTTCCTCTAGGTTTCTTCCTAGGTTCTGGCTTTTCTAGGGAGTTTTTCCTAGCCACCGTGCTTCTAAACCAGCATTGCTTGCTGTTCGGGGTTTTATGCTGGGTTTCTGAACAGCACTTTGAGATATCAGCTGATGTAAGAAGGGTTTAAATACATTTGATTTGAGGTAGTATGTATATGAATGTATAGTTAACGTGACAATGCATATATGATAAACCGAGAGTAGCAGCAGCGTAAAAAGAGGGGTTGGGGGGCACACAATGCAAATAGTCCGGGTAGCCATTTGATTATCTGTTCAGGATTCTTATGGCTTGGGGGTAAAAACTGTTGAAAAGCCTTTTTGTCCTAGACTTGGCACTCCGGTACCGCTTGCCGTGCAGTAGTAGAGAGAACAGTCTATGACTGGGGTGGCTGGAGTCTTTGACAATTTTTAGGGCCTTCCTCTGACACCACCTGGTGTAGAGGTCCTGGATGGCAGGCAGCTTAGCTCCCGTGATGTACTGGGCCGTACGCACTACCCTCTGTAGTGCCTTGCGGTCAGAGGCCGAGCAATTGCCATACCGGGCAGTGATGCAACCAGTCAGGATGCTCTCGACGTTGCAGCTGTAGAACCTCAGTTACCTGAGGGGGAATAGGCTTTGTCGTGCCCTCTGCACAACTGTCTTGGTGTGCTTGGACCATGTTAGTTTTTTGGTGATGTGGACACCAAGGAACTTGAAGCTCTCAACCTGCTCCACTACAACCCCGTTGATGAGAATAGGGGCGTGCTCAGTCCTCCTTTTCCTGTAGTCCACAATAATCTCCTTAGTCTTGGTTACATTGAGGGATAGGTTGTTATTCTGGCACCACCCGGCCAGGTCTCTGACCTCCTCCCTATAGGCTGTCTCGTCATTGTCGGTGATCGGGCCTACCACTCTTCTGTAAAATGCAAACTTAATGATGATGTTGGAGTCGTGCCTGGCCATGCAGTCGTGGGTGAACAGGGAGTACAGGAGGGGACTGTGCACGCACCCCTGTGGAGCGCCGGTGTTGAGGATCAGCGTGGCAGATGTGTTGCTACCTGCCCTCACCACCTGGGGGCAGCCCGTCAGGAAGTCCAGGATCCAATTGCAGAGGGAGGTGTTTAGTCCCGGGATCCTTAGTTTCATGATGAGCTTTGAGGGTACTATGGTGTTGAACGCTGAGCTGTAGACAATGAATAGCATTCTCACATAAGTTCCTTTTTTCCAGGTGGGAAAGGGCAGTGTGGAGTGCAATAGAAATGGCATCATCTGTGGATCTGTTCGGGCGGTATGCAAATTGGAGTGGGTCTTAGGTTTCTGGGATGATGGTGTTGATGTGAGCCGTCACAAACCCTTTCAAAGCACTTCATGGCTACGGACGTGGGTCTGTAGTCATTTAGGCAGGTTGCCTTTGTGTTCTTGGGCACAGGGTGGTCAAGAACCACCACTATGGTGGTCTGACCACCACTATGGTGGTCTGCTTGAAACATGTTGGTATTACAGATTCAATCAGGGACATGTTGAAAATGTCAGCGAAGACACCTGCTAGTTGGTCAGCACATGCCTGGAGCACACATCCTGGTAATTCTGGTAAGTCTGGCCCCGCAGCCTGGTGTATGTTGACCTGTTTAAAGGTCTTACTCACGTCAGCTACGGAGAGCATGATCACACAGTCGTCCGGAACAGCTGATGCTCTCATGCATGCCTCAGTGTTGCTTGCCTCGAAGCATGCATAGAGGTGATTTAGTTCGTCTGGTCGGCTCGTGTCACTGGGCAGCTCGCGGCTGTGCTTCCTTTTGTAGTCTGTAATAGTTTGCAAGCCCTGCCACATAAGACGAGCATCGGAGACGGTGTAGTATGATTCAATCTTAGCCCTGTATTGACGCTTTGCCTGTTTGACGGTTCGTCGCAGGGCATAGCATCTGACTGAGTGCGGTCAGATGCGGTCCTAGTGCCAGCATCGGTCTGTGGTGGTAAATAAACAGCCACGAAAAGTATAGCTGAAAATTCTCTAGGCAAGTAGTATGGCCTGCAATTTATCACATTATACTCTAGTTCAGGCGAGAAAAATCTGGAGACTTCCTTAGATTTCGTGCACCAGCTGTTGTTTACAAACATAAACAACCCCCCCCACTCGTCTTCACGGAGTGTGCTGTTCTATCTTGCCCGTACAGCGTATATCCCGCTAGCTGAATATCCATGTCGTCATTCAGCCACGATTCCGTGAAACATAGGATATTACAGTTCTTAATGTCCCGTTGGTAGGATATGCGTGATCGTACCTCGTCTCATTTATTGTCCAATTATTGCATGTTGGCGAGTAGTATTGACAGTAACGGCAGCTTTCCCAGTCGCCTTCTCTGGGTCCTGACCAGTCATCCGGCTCGTCCTCTGTACCTGCGTTGCTTACAAATAACGGGGATGTCGGCCCTGTGGGGTGTTTGGAGAATGTCCTGTGCGTCCTCCTTTTTGTAGAAAAAAATCTTTGTCTAATCCGGGGTGAGTGATCGCTGTCCTGATATCCAGAAGCTCTTTTTTGTCATATGGTACGGTTGCAGAAACATTACGTTCAAAATAAGTTACAAATAACGCGAAAAACTCCCACATAATAGCACAATTGGTTGGGCGCCCGTAAAACTGCTGCCATTTCTTCCGGCGCCATTTTAACTCTTTGGATAACACCTTCATGTCTTCCTTCCCTTCACTTTCCTATCCTTCAATATCTCTCCCCATCTCATCTCTCCTCTCTCACTCCCTCCTTAAGCCTCCCTAAATCCATCACTCATTCACTTCATCCCCTTCCACCAAAACAGTCCTCCTTTCAAATCTCTCTATCCTCCTCGGTTGTGATCGACTACAGCACCGTCACATGTGAGTGATATCAGTGATTACTCTCTTGAAGGCCTGGCTGCAGCCTGGTGCCATGCTTCATATTTCACTGTGATGATCGCCTCCGTTATTAGAGAGAGACTGGCCTCGGGGACAGTGAGGTACAGTGACAGCGGCGGTATCAGCCCTCCATATTGGGGCCTGTGTCCCAAATGGCACCCGATTCCCTACGTAGTGCAATACTTTTGACCAGGGCCCACACTGTAGTGCACACTGTAGTGCACACTGTAGGGAATGCAAGCTGAAAATATCTATTGATCGGGCCGTTTTAGCTCGTTAATGAATCTTTTCTCTCATTCTTTTGTTTTATGTCTTTTTCCACATGCTGGATTCCTTCCAGGCTGGTAGGTTTGTAGCACGAGCTATTCTTAGGTTAGTATTAGGGCTTATCATTGAGAAATGCACTAGTATGGTTCCACTAAATCCCATTATGAATTTCACACTTTCTGTGCATGTGGGTAGTAGACTTTATGCTGACACAATAGAAACGAGACCAAAACATCCTCTTTCTATCGCTCTATTCACCATAATGGACAACACAAGTCACGTATGCATTTTCTGATTGTCAGTATCAGCCTACATGCCAGCCATCATAGAGGGGTCATATATTTTTGAGAGAGGCTGATGAGGTGCACAGAGGACAGCCTTCACCACTCCTTCTCATTTACCATTTTCCTCATTACCTGTCAGTCAACAACTCCAAGGTGTTTTCTCGTTTGTCTACCATAGTATACCGGAATATCAGTCAGCCCAAATCTTTGCATATTTTTGCGTGATAATTAAGAGAAGATTGCGACGTGACGCAGACGATCAATCTGCAAATCAACAGACCAGAATTAATCCAAATTCCAACTCTGTTCGCAGATGGCAAACTAAACAGCCTAAACTGACAGGGCTGCATTCGGGTGGCAGGAAGGACCCCCCCCCTGCCAGGAAGAGAGGCCCATGTCAGTGCCTGTGTGTAATTTGGAATTAATGGGACGGTAAAACTTTTAATTCAAAATCCCAGCCTTGGGGACAAACACATTTGCATACAAATTAACACAATTTCCTGTTTGTTCGGTATGCAAATGCAAAACAGAAGAAACTTACAGGAGGCTGCAAGCCAATGCCGCAGCTTTTGTCGAGTGCAGAATGCAGGCACCCAACCGAGCACTTCAAACACAGCCCTGTTTGAGATATAAGGCTGGGGCAGAGGGTGAGCAGTGCTACTCCTGGAGGACCACAGCAATCTGTGGGGTTCGGAGAAACCTCTCTCTCTTCAACTAATTTACACCTGGAAATAACAGGTGAGGTGACTTCCTCTCAACATGGAATCCAATTATATGACTACCAATTAGAGGTGGGAAAAAACTATTTAAAAGGCGTTACTTTTCACAGTGTAATTATCAAATTACACTATGTTGCGTTTTTTTGTTTTGATACCCTATATGACGCTCTACTCGAAATACACTGAGCGTACAAAACATTAAGGACACCACTTTCCATGACATAGGGTAACCAAATGAATCCAGGTGAAAGCTATGATCCCTTATTAATGTCACTTGTTAAATCCACTTTAATTAGTGTAAATGAGGGGGAGGAGACAGGTCAATGAAGGACTTTTAAGCATTGAGACAAATGAGACACGGATTGTGTATGTGTGCCATTCAGTGGGTGAATGGGCAAGATAAAAGATTTAAGTGCCTTTGAACGGCATGGTAGTACAGTAGGTGCGAGGCGCACCGGGTTGTGTCAATAACTGCAACTCTGCTGGATTTTTAAAGCTCAACAGTTTCCCATGTGTATCAAGAATGGTCCACCACCCATAAGACATCAAGCCAACTTGACACAACTGTGGGAAGCATTGGAAACAGCATCCCTGTGGAACACTTTCAGCACTTTGTCGTCAATGCCCCAACAAATTGAGGCTGTTCTAGGCGCAAAGGGAAGGTGTTCTTAATGTTTTGTACACTTAGTGCATATCTGTTGCTATTTCTGAGTTTTCACACAAGCCACGCTGAAAAATAATCAAATGCTACTAGTTTCTGAATCTTTTATTCAAAGCCTCAGCTATGCCCTGAATCAAAATAGTAAATAGGGAAAAAAGGGCACAATTTGATAGCAAAACAGAATTCATCACAACCAACATGAAAGAGACTGTTGAGGCAAAACATGTTTACATTAAGATGCTGTAAGTGACTGAAGTGTTGAATGGGACACAAACCAACAGCTTATTGAAAAATTACAGGAAGAGGGCTGCCAGCTTGGAATTGATTTAGAGACTAAACTGTGCACTTAATGCTGCCGGGTGTTTACACTGTGTGAGATGTGGGTAATCAAGGTGATATTTACAGTACATGAGAAAGTGCCATAATGTCATTTTCACAGCAATCACAAATACACATAAACATAGCACACCAAGCGATACAACATTGCAACATTTGTAATCACTGCTTTCCTCTTAATTTAAAACAACCCTACGTATCAGGATAAGTTGAAATACAGCGTCTCCAACAACCACTTATTAATAGGCCTAGCAGCATCTAGCAATTCTCCCCAGAAACTCTGAAGATGACACAGCACTTTCAGAGGACCTTGATGGGCCACTGGGGAGCTGTATTTCAGATCATATAAGTGCTTCTCCACGGTGGAGGATGCTTTTACAATCAGCCACAACCATTACGGACAGGTCTCTCTCTGGCACAGAAAGGGTATTTCCTGTCTCTTCTACGTCCTAAACCGGAGAGGCTTGTGTTGTCTGCCAGTAAATTAAAGATGAAACTCTTCCAGATCGTTTTAGCTCTGCTGCACATATAATCTAATCACTAAATCATTCATTAATCAAGTGTTTACATCAACAGTAAATCATGCCTCTCTCCCAAAGGAACGTCCTTGTGTCTCAAGCCTCCTAAGCAACTTAACACACTAAATCAGCGGGTTAGGGGATGTTTGAAGGGGCTTCACCGTCTTCACACAGAAAGGGAGAAGAAAATAAGAAATCAGAAAGTGAGTGAGAAGGGTAATTGCTCATTAAAAAGCTAACTGTCCAGGAATATTTGTATGGACTCCGGCCCAATTTACAAGTCAGAATCAGGGCCGCCTCCCTCTGTCTCGCCCACAAGGCCAATCCTCTGTTATCGGGCTGGAAACCCACGGCAACCCGGCCCACACCGACAAGCCTTCAGTTAACAGACGGATCGCATTCCGTATTCACATCCGGACTGCCGGCGTGATTAAATCTGTATTTAATTGGATAAAATGTAGTCGTGATGGAGCGCTCCCCCCAGTGTTTAACCCACAGTCCTCTGTCAAGCAAAATATTTAAAAAAAATACTATTGGGGAATTAAGAGTGAGAAATGAATACCAATGATAGCAGTTTCTAATAGTAAGCTGCTCTGGAGGTGAGGACCACACCTGCAGGTTGGTGCTGGGAATCAGAGGCACTGGATTCTTGGAATCAGAGGTAACTGCATCAAAATGATACCCTTTGCATTTATAGTGCACTACATGGAATCAGATGTAACTGGCATCTTGGAGTGTGGTCTGGAGTCTTGGGGTAAACAGCTGGATATGTATTGGCACGAGTCCCACTAAATTTCTCCAGTGATTGAGCCTGGATACTGTGTGGAAAGACAGACAGGACTAAAAAGTGTGAAGGGACTGATGTGGTTACTAAAAAGGTGTTGGGTCTGGATGGAGATCAGGGGTAGCCTAGTTCCTCCCACAATGATTGACAAATCTAATTCAAGATTTCAGAAAAAGGAATCAGAACAGAAGTCAAATTGTGATGTTACATGCTATCTACTTAATGCTTTGTTTTGTGCTTCTACACATAAGCCCAAGTGCCTGTGAATGAACACAAGGTTGATTGAAAAATTGACATTTGCATACAAGGCTATTGAGTGGCTGATAGCGAACTAACCGGCTCTGTGCAGTAGTGGGAATAAGTCCTTGCTATGAAGTAGAAAAGCATAATTTGCTTAGGCACCGAGCACTTCTACACAATAGCCTGACACTAAGGATCAAATGTACTGAAAACTAAATAAGGAACCTGCAGTGTGTTTACAATTAATGTAGTTCTGCTAATAAATAATACATGTGCTGATAGATTGTTGATGAGCTGTCTAATTAATGAGGTGGGGGGCTTGTTGCTTAAGAACTGCAATTACATTTTTTGGGGGGTGGGGGATTAAAAACTGGAACCTTGTATGCAAAGCACGAAGCAAGAATACTAATGGTGTTGGCATTTTATAATGAGACTGGTATCTTTCTCATGTCATGTATCAGATATTAAATGTATTCTACTGAGAACTAGCTGCACTACATATACTGTATATGGCATCTAGGATGCACATTTCGGTACATTTTGCTAACCGACTAACCGACCTGCATTAACTGGTCAACAAACTGTAAAAAGATTTACAAACCGTAAAATGATGTGACTAACATAAAACACTTTGCATGCATACAAGGAATGAAACATTTTCATTAAGAGTTTAATGTATGCAACAACAGCAAGCCTATTGTCTTACAGTCAAAAGGCTATAGACTATTATTAAACATGCAAATGATTTAATGAAGCAACTAAATAATAAAAATAAAAAAACATAACTTTCAAACGGTTGCCAAAATGCCACCATTCCGTGGGAAAACACTATTCTAAACCTCGCACCAAATGTGACACAGAAGAAAATCTGTTAGAAATATAGAAAGAGGGGAAAGATACAACAACTAGGATGGGTTGTTAATATGACTAGAATTGAGACTTTGGCTTCTGGACAACGAAAGAAAGTTATTTATATATTTATTTTATAAAATAATTGCTTCCATATTTCTATGGTTGGATTTTGGCTACGCTACTTTGAAGCAAGGTAAGACAATCATCATTATTTGCAGTAAAATAAATTGTTTAGGTTTCAAACAATTATACTGCCTCAAGCTCATATTGTAAAGTGGTGGGTGTCGCGCCCACCAATGTACTTGAATGGCGAATGAGAAGCCAATGTATTTGAATGGTGAATGGGAAGCAGGTTTTAATTAATAAGTTAATAAATTGAGATTGAGAAATAAAAATAGAAGCTCTTTTAATCAAGGCCATCAAAACAGTTTTAACATGTGATTGCATTTAGATTGGTTATGTGTTGCGCAATGACTGGGCTTATAAAAGCATGTTTCATTCCAGTACCAGCTTTTTGAGGAGCTGCTCTCATGCCATCTGACAGGTGATACATCAATCCGCTCCAACCAAGCATTGTATGCTGTGAGCGTGTGATAAATAAGATACATGACGACTAACGGAAATACAAACGCAACCAATTTAATTCCACAAAATTATGCAAATAAACCTTTAGACCGATAAGCATGAATGGTAAAATGTATTTTCAGCAGCTAACTGATTAACCGTTAAGATACCTTAACGGCATCACATGATATATCACGTGCATAGAAACGGCTGCTAGAATTACAGAACAGTTAGAATTATGGAACTAGTACAGACCTAATTAATGTTGATTGAAAATTAGTTTGTTTAATTAGATAACAACTAAACAAAATACACAACATCAAAAGTAGAGAAAAATAGCAACTGTAAATTGTATTTAAGCATCATATGGCACATCATATGCACAGAAACAACTGTTGGTGTCACGCCCTGGCCATAGAGAAGCTTTTATTCTCTATTTTTGGTAGGCCAGGGTGTGACTAGGGTGGGCATTCTAGTTTCTTTATTTCTATGTTTTCTGTTTCAATGTTTTGGCCGGGTATAGTTCTCAATCAGGGACAGCGGTCTATCGTTGTCTCTGATTGGGAATCATACTTAGGCAGCCTTTTTTCCTTTGTATTTGGTGGGTAGTTATCTTTGTTAGTGGCACTATAGCCCTAGTAAGCTTCACGGTCGTTCCCTCATTCTTTGTTTTGTTGGCGACATTGACATAAATAAAGGAAAATGTACGCTCCCCGCGCTGCACCTTGGTCCGGTCATTTCCACGGCGACGAACGTGACAGAACTACGTGCGTGGCCAGGAGAGGCAGCCCCCAAAACTTTTTTGGGGGTGGCACACGGGACGGTCGGCGGAGCCGAGGTTGGAACCAGAGCGATTCGGGGAGAAGAAGGTGAACTTGGAGGGGAGTGAAGTGAGTGAAGCAGAGACAGTTAAGGATTTGATGGGGAGATTGGAGGAGAGAGTTAGGAGAGAGCTGTTGTGTTGGTGCATGAGGCACGACATTCGCCCTACGGAGCGTGTCCTCAGTTTAATGTCACCTGAGTCAGCTCTCGATACTCGTCCTGAGGTGCATGCTAGCCGTCTGGTGAAGACTGTACCAGCCCCACGCACCAGGCCTCCTGTGCGCCTCCCCAGCTCTGCACGTCATGTGCCAGCTCTACGCTCCAGACCTCCAATGCGCCT
The DNA here is from genome assembly GCF_036934945.1 of Oncorhynchus masou masou. Classification (NCBI taxonomy): domain Eukaryota; kingdom Metazoa; phylum Chordata; class Actinopteri; order Salmoniformes; family Salmonidae; genus Oncorhynchus; species Oncorhynchus masou. Next base: position 44,696,843 of record NC_088223.1, on the reverse strand, counting down.
CCACAGCCCGGTGAGTCCTGCGCCGGCTCTGCGCACTGTGTCTCCGGTGCGCTGTGACAGCCCGGTTCGTCCTATGCGCTCCTTACGTGCCAGGCTAAAGTGGGCATTCCGCCAAGAGGAGCGGTGAAAGTTCTAAGCACCAGATCTCTCGTGCTCCCCCACAGCCCGGTTCGACCTGTGTCTGCGCTCTGGAGGTGCCGGGCTAAAGTGGGCATTCAGCCTGGAAGAGTGGTGCCAAGGATACGCACCAGATCTCCAGTGCTCCCCCACAGCCCGGTTCATCCTGTGCCTCCTCTAAGGACCAGGCCTCCAGTAGGTCTCCACGGGCCAGTCCGGGGCCTGCAGCGAGGGTCCCCAGTCCGGGGCCGGCAGCGAGGGTCCCCAGTCCGGAGTCGGGATGAGGGACCCCAACACCAGAGGCGCCACCAAAGTGGGGGGAGCCAGAGGCAGAGGGGGTTCTACGTCCCGCACCAGAGCCGCTGCCGTAAGGGATGCCCACCCGGACCCTCCCCTTTAAAATCAGGTTTTGTGGCCGGGGTCCACACCTTTGGGGAGAGGGGTACTGTCACACCCTGGCCATAGAGAGGCTTTTATTCTCTATTTTGGGTAGGCCAGGGTGTGACTAGGGTGGGCATTCTAGTTTCTTTATTTATTTATTTTTCTAATCAGGGACAGCTGTCTATCGTTGTCTCTGATTGGGAATCATACTTAGGCAGCCTTTTTTCCTTTGTATTGTGTAGGTAGTTATCTTTGTTAGTGGCACTATTGCCCTAGTAAGCTTCACGGTCGTTCCCTCATTCTTTGTTTTGTTGACGACATTGACATAAATAAAGGACAATGTACGCTCCCCACGCTGCACCTTGGTCCGGTCATTTCCACGATGACGAACGTAACAGTTGGAGTTCAACTGTAATGTACAATGACTGCGGGGCCATTGTATTTCATGTTGACTGCAAATTAATTAAGTTTTAGTGGGATAAACACCACAAAAAGACACAATGTGTGTAAAATAATGAGAAATAGCAACTGTAAACAGTATTTCAGCAGTTTTATGATACCCTGCACCAGGAGTGTCCTATACTGGCATATACAGCTTCAATAGTGTTTGGCAGAAATGTACAATGTTGAGTTTTTACAAATCCAGCTATATTTTGAGAGAGACTTGACTGTGAAGTGGGGCTTGTGTTCCAATCTACTAAACGTAACATCAAACAAAGACAATCTTGTAAACTCAGCAAAAAAAGAAATGTGCCTTTTTCAGGACCCTATCATTTAAATAACTGCTCATCTGCGTGAACGTGCCTTAGGCATTCTGCAAGGAGGCATGAGAACTGCAGATGTGGCCAGGGCAATAAATTGCAATGTCCGTACTGTGAGATGCCTAAGACAGCGCTACAGGGAGACACGACGGACAGCTGATCGTCCTCGCAGTGGCAGACCACGTGTAACAACACCTGCACAGGATCGGTACATCCGAACATCACACCTTCGGGACATGTACAGGATGGCAACAACAACAACAACGTCTGGGACCTGTTGGATCAGAGGGTGAGGGCTAGGGCCATTCCCCCCAGAAATGTCTGAGAACTTTTATGTTGTTCAGAGACACATTATTCCATTTCTGTTAGTCACATGTCTGTGGAACTTGTTCAGTTTGTCTCAGTTGTTGAATCGTATGTACATACAAATATTTACACGTTAAGTTTGCTGAAAATAAATGCAGTTGACAGTGAGATGATGTTTATATACAATTAGTTTGGGGATTTTTCCTCAGCCACAGACCTCTTTGTTGCTAATATTATCCTACTCTGTGCTTATGGGTACAAAGGGCTTGGTGGTATATATCAGGCTTGACCAATTTTCACAAGGAAAATCTCATTGCTTTAATATGCTACAGTTGCTTATCCATCATGAACAACCACCCTAACCACCATGTTATTTTTTTCCCTGCATCATTTAACAGAATATATTCCACATCTTCTACCCTTTGACAGTATACAATCTCTCTCCCACCATATTAATTCTGGTTTCACCTTCTCTCTTTCCCATTCCAGACAGCAGTGTGCTTGAGCCTGTCTGTTTGGCTGTCACCCTTGAATGAGAGGGTGTCTCTCCCTCACAAACCCGCCCCTGCTCACATTCTAATTGAATGTGTGTGTGTCATATATATATATTATATATATATATATATATATATCCAGACGCTGGCAGGGATTTCCAAGTCCTGATACAGCAGTAACTGGTGTGTGTGGGAGTGAGTCAATATTTGCGGTCTCGAAGTCAGCCAACTGAGCAGGTGTTCAAGGCCAAAGTTGTAGCACAGGTAGAAGATGGGGAATTAAGGAACGGGTCACCTCTCAATTAGTTAAGAATACATCATGAGTTGAATTATTAGGTGTTTGCATGCTAGTTTTGTCTGGTGTAGTGAGTCATTTTGTAAAGACTACAGTATGTGAACATTTCTCTTTCCAAGATTTGTGTTTTAACATTTTGCTACCTGTGGACGATTGTTGTGTTTCTGGAAGCATTCCCAATTTGAATTGTCAGTGTCTGATTAAATAGTCTGATCCAAGTAACTGAGTACCCAAGTATTGTGCTTATGTTGTTTGTGTGTAGAAAGATACCATGAGTGTGTGCGTGCGAGCGAGTGGGGTGCTGGTCTGTGAATAAACTCCACTCCCTGACACAGGGACATTAATATTCTATATGCCAACTCTCCCTCCCCCTCCATCTCCTATCTTCTTTTACATCTCTGCCTTGGCTTATAGCTACCTCCTCTACCTCTCTTCCTGCCATTCTTCCAATCTTCCTATCTTTCTTTAGCTGGTTATTTCTGCCTTACCTTGTTCTACCTCTTTCTGTTGCTCTTCCTCTCTAGGGAAATGGCACAGAATCCTTTAACTACTGTAAAAGCAAATACATGGTTATGATAAATATATCTCCTATATTTACTAACAGAAATGCACAAAAAACACACACATACACAGCCTGCAGCTAGCACAAATAGATTTTAGCCAACACACGCACACACACACAATACTGTAGCATGGTAAATGAAAGGGGTTTAATGTGCGGCAGTGTCCGCTCTCCTCCAACACACGGCAATGCGGTTTAGTGTGGTCTTCTGGGAATTCCCATTGTCTCCACACAAGGTGAGAACAGAACAGCAACAGAAGGCTGGGCAGAACCACTTCAAATACACCACCGAGAGTGAAGACATAAGAGAAGGGCTACTCTTGATGTAGGAACATCCCCACATAGCAGCAGCCATGGTCTGCCGTGTACTCAGTCAGAAAGAAAAACACACATCAGGTAGGAGAAAGAGCGAGAGAGAGCAAGACATTGAAAAAAGGCTGAATCAGTATTCTGCACTCCCAGACAATCACAGATAGGCTAGATATTCACCCACCCACCCACCCACACATACACAGTCACCCAATCATAGACATATACTGTCCCTTCCATGCAAAGTCTTACACACCAAGACTCAAGACACATGCACTCACACACTCATATACACGTTAATACATTGAGGGAGAAAGAGAGAGTGCAGCAGGACATTGATATTCAGCACACCCACACACAACGTGTTGAGGATCTGGAATCTAGGATCTGGGCTCATCTCTCTGTGTGTTCTCCCAGTTTACATACTGAACTGTTCTGTTCCGCACAATCACTTGACACACACAACACTGCACACTGTAGTCTACACAAACGCACACAACTATACATTAAGCGCAAAATCTGAAAAAGACACTAAAGTAACAATTACAGTACCCATTACACAGACATAAGAACATAGGCGCACAGGCAAAAATAACATGCACATACTGCACTGTCCTTGAAATAGAACAGCAAACAAAGCCACCCACACACACCGGACATAACAGATACTTTTACACACATCCTCACTGCATCGCTTGAGACATACCCACACTCGTTTTCGAATTCACAAACAAACACACACACACACACACTACTACTACACACACTAGTGAACCAGAGAGAACACGTCCAATGACACTATGAGTGAGATTTGAGTCACATATATTCCTATATACATCAATGACAATAACACAGAGATTACAACATGTGCATGTGTGTGAAGAGAAAGGCTTGATTATGCATGTGCCGTAGCTCATGTATTAACCATAACCAAATGTATTTCATTTAAGTTTTTTAATTTAATTTTTTTTACCTTTTATTTAACTAGGCAAGTCAGTTCAGAACAAATTCTTATTCACAATGACGGCCTACCCTGGCCAAGCCCAGACGACGCTGGGCCAATTGTGCGCCACCCTATGGTACTCCCAGTCACGACCAGATGTTTTACAGCCTGGATTCGAACCAGGGACAGTAGGGACGCCTGTTGCAATGAGATGCAGTGCCTCAGTAGTGACGCTGCACCACTCGGGAGCCCAGTGGGGAGGAGAATTAGGTCAGCAGTTTGGGAGTTGCCATCTATGCAAAACACAATGACACAAACTTCTTGTCTTGTATGTCAAATAATACTATTAGCTTTTCTGTAAAATGGTCTGCTTTTAGGTTAAGTCTTTTGGCTTGGCAAAGGTGGGACTTCTGCCATCAAGGCTCCCCAGCCCTATATGGCTTACTAACAATAATTCTTCTTTCACCCATGCCTTGAGGTAGTGGCCTCCTGTCCATTCCATTTATTTGACTTTCAAGTTCTAAAGACTTCCCCTATTATATTGGTAATAGAACTGTTTCGCTTGAAGTTGTCCCCCTTCAACATAACCGGACATATTAAACTTCTGGAGGCAGCAGTGGCTGCCTGCTGCCGTTGAAGGAGGTCAAATTACATTTAGTCATTTTGAATGTGCAAAGCACTGGAGAGAGATTTCAATTTTCTTTAGATGTTCTCATTACAGAGACGACAGCTGCCAAAGGGTCTCAGACCTTCCTATAATTACAGCTTCAATAGGCAAATTCTCAATTATAACAGAATACCTAATTATTACATCCATATTCAGAATTGCCCCCCTTGATAGATAGACTAAAAAGCACTCCCATCCAATGAACTTGAGGAGAGCTTCTGTTCCGCTGCCTGTTCATGTGACTGCATTGTTGTAAAATACTCAGCAGTATTACAGCAAAGACATGGCTTAAGGCCTGTAGGGGGATGTTAAGACAACAAGATATGTGACCCGATTCAGGAAACTAGGCGTATGTCGCACCTCACAACTTCACAGGAGAGCCATTTGAACGTTTAAAAAAAATGGTGCAGAAATGCCTTCTTGAACATGTGAACTTTCATGTGCCTTAATAACAAACTTGTATGCCATATGCAAATACAAATAAAAGTGTTACATTTAGGAGCCTTGTTGGTTAAGCCACAGAAAAAGCAACCTTCCCACTAGACATGATTGGCTGAGATAATAATTGGGCTGGACATGCGAGAGAGGAGTTTGGATTGGTCTGCCATATAGAAAGCTTCTGTCTATTTGAGCTGGTTAGTCTGTGGTGGTAATCCTGTCGAACGCTGCTTTTTTTTAAAGTGTATAATGTAGTGGAGCAGCATAGCTCCACTCTCTGGGGGATCAAGTTTTGAAATCAGTGGAATTAGAGTATGATAGCTAAAGAGATTTTTTTTTTTTTTTTACCTTTATTTTACTAGGCAAGTCAGTTAAGAACCAATTCTTATTTTCAATGATGGCCTAGGAACAGTGGGTTAACTGCCTGTTCAGGGGCAGAATGACAGATTTGTACCTTGTCAGCAGGGGGATTTGAACTTGTAACCTTTTGATTACTAGTCCAGCACTCTAACCACTAGGCTACCCTGCTACCCTGCCACCCCAGATGGTGAAAACACCTGTCTCCAGATTACATCCTCAAACTAAGGGCAACTGTGGCATGGCATCCATGACAGGGAGATGCGTCCATCATGCATGATGAAGTATACAGGTAAAATAGCTAGCTTCATTTTCAGTTATTAAACTATTCTAATTTTGACAAAGTGGTTTCACTTCAAGCTAAAGTGTTAGCTAGCTAGCTAACGTCAGCTGGCTGGCATTAGCTCGTTAGCTTATGTGTGGCTCGTTAGCTAACGTGTGATTTTATACATTGTTTACCTAACGAGGTTCCTTGTTGACCTAGCTACATGTTTTAAGGTAAAGTGTACAGTTAGCTAGCTAGCAAACATTATCTTGCTGGTTCCCTAGCTGACGTTGTTAGTCGTATCCCACAGCTGTTTGCTTCGCTAGGTAGAGCCTAATGTTACCTAGCTAACATTGAACCTGGATGGGTAGCTCCCAGCATATTCATGCATTGTAGTAACAACATGATTTGGCACTATGTTCATTGTTGTTTAACTAGTTAACGTTAGCCTGGTCTAAGGCACTGCATCGCAGTGCTAGCTGTGCCACTAAAGATCCTGGTTCAAGTCCAGGCTCTGTCGCAGCCGGCCGCGACCGGGAGACTCATGGGGCGGCGCACAATTGGCCCAGCGTCATCCGGGTTAGGGGAGGGTTTGGCCAGCAGTGATGTTCTTGTCCCAAAGCGCACTAGCAACTCCTGTGGTGGGCCGGGCGCATGCATGCTGACACAGTTGCCAGGTGTACGATGTTTCCTTTGAAAAAATTGGTGAGGCTGGCAGTATGTTAAGAAGCAGTGCGGCTTGGCTGGGATATGTTTCGGAGGACGCATGGTACTCGACCTTTGCCTTTCCCGAGTCCGTACGGGAGTTGCAGCGATGGGACAAGACTGTAACTACCAATTGGATACCACGAAATTGGGGAGAAAAAGGGGTAAAAAATAATAAACTAGCTAACGTTAGCTGGCTGGCTCGTTAGCTAACGTTACATGTGTGATTTTACATGTCGTTTACCTAGCTAGGTTCATTGTTTACCTAGCTATGTCACGCCCTGACCTTAGTATTCTTTGTTTTCTTTATTATTTTGGTTAGGTCAGGGTGTGACATGGGTGATGTATGTGTTTTGTTCCTGTCTAGGGGTTTTGTATGTCTATGGGTGTTACTAGCCTAGGTGTTATGTATGACTATGGATTCCACCATAATTTGCAAATAAAATCATTAAAAATCCTACAATGTGATTTTCTGGATTTTCTTTTCTCATTTTGTCTGTCATAGTTGAAGTGTACCTATGATGAAAATTACAGGCCTTTATCATCTTTTTAAGTGGGAGAACTTGCACAATTGGTGGCTGACTAAATACTTTTTTGCCCCACTGTATTCCTTGGGTATTTCGTGGGTTATTGTCTATGTGTTAGTTGCCTGTGTCTGCACATTTATACTCTAGCTTCACGTTCGTTTTGTTGTTTTGTATAGTTTTTTTAGTGTCCGTCTTCATTAAAAGTAACATGTATTCACATCACGCTGCGCCTTGGTCTCCTCCATTCAACGAACGTGACAAGCTAGCAACATGTCTTAAGCTAAAAAGTGTACATCACGTGTTGAATATGGTCGGTGTTAGTAAATGTCTGCAAAGAAGCGTAATGAAATTGTTGCCAGCGGAGCTGGTTAGGCTGTTTTCATGTTATCCATAGGTAAACAAATCATCGGCCAACGCTCCGAGGGCGAAACAAGATGGGTGGGGCTAAAGCTTTCAGAGGGTGTGAACGATGCTGAATGGGTGTAGACATAGAAGAGCTCTTCACTAGATACCAAAACATTCAAAGGTCATTTTCTCAAAAGTTAGCGAACAAGTTTGTCAACTTTCAAAGCAGAATTACTTTCCCATTGTTCCTCAACAATAGAGCTACAAAATGATATGTCATAGTGTGAGTCTCTACTTTTATCCAATGTAAAAAAAACACTGAGTCAAATATGACAAAGCACAGCCTTGTGAGTAAGTGATTTTTCCCACCAAAAAATGTTCAATTACAAAGTATAGTTATCTATTAAAGAGGTACTGGCTAACAAAAACTACAGACCCAATCTTCACACCAGAGAGGTTTTCTTATCGACAAACGATAACGTATTTTCCAGGCCCTGTGGCAAATCCATGACAAGATACTATGGCCAGTGACCATCCATTTATCAATGGCGTTGATATTTTTCTACATGGGAACAATTTGCTTCACAAGCGCAATGCAATTTCCTGGCAGCAACCTAACAACACTGGTAACATAACACACTCCAGAGACGAACTGGCCATAGAGCAGTACTGGCAAATGCCAGAAGGGCTGGTCCATCTTAAGCTTATTTGGGCCTGTCTAAATTGGGGGTTTTGTGCAAAAGTATGATTATTTGGCTATTAATGGGGGGGGCCTTGGAAAATAAAATAATGGGGGGCCTTGGAAAATAATGGGCTGGTGTGTGTGTCGTAGCAGAATCAGAATTCTTTAGGTAACATTTATAAATAAAATGTTTTATTCATTTTATTGCATGCTTATGTGAGATATTTGTCATTAGAATGTCTTCTTTTGGATAATACTGTTGGCCGTTTGCAGTTATCTGTTCTCTGTCAGGGTTCAGTTACTTGGGCCACAGAAAGGGGAGAGGTCAAGCTTGTAAACATATCTTTTAAACCATGTGAAGGGATGATTGAGGGGAAACCAATTATATCTTGGCTCCACAATGTCTGTGTGCCAGTCACTGTCTCGCTGTGATCTTGTCCAGTAGGGGGTGTATTTGATATATGCTATTGGGTGAGGTAATGGTGCTGGTCCTGAGTGGTACCAAGAGTGAGATGATAACATAGTTTAGGAGACAAAGCTGAACGATAATTTATAGCCAATCCTGTCTAGCTATGTGTGTCTTCGCTATAAAGGATCTCAGTTGCAATGTGTAAGCACTCTCAGAAAATTCATTTATAGACACTGAATTGATCTGAGAGTCACAGGGTTGTGATGGAGCTCATAATAATTAAAGATGGACTTTATGATAACTCTGACTTGTGTGGTGGTTTGCTCTCATGATTTGGTAAATACAGGAAATTTCCACTAAATGTGTTAGAAATGCCCGTGCCAATTTCTAGTATGTCCTTGCTCATACCACTACTAGCTTAATATACCATACACTGTAGTAGAACTTAGAGGAGGCGGCTCAGGCTGAGAGTTGGAAGGCCTCCTCTGTAGGAGTATTTGCATTCAAATCATTGAGTCTGAAATTGGTTCTACCTGTCTGGATCAGGGCTATCTCCTGTGGGTTTACAGAGCCAGCTAAGTGCAGCCTCTATAACCTTGGAGTGCCTGGAATACTAATGACTTTTGATGGCACGTGAAGGAGCCTTGTGTGTTCTCTCTGTGTTAATCTGAAGAATGCATGCCCTAACTCTCAGATTAGTCCCATGACACTTCCCCAGTAGGGCTCTTGATATGAACAGAGAGAAAATACACAGTGGTTGTGTCCCAAATGGCATCATGTTACTCAAGAGCTCTCTCCCTCATTATTGAGTGGAATTTTCATGGTGGGAATTCAGTGTGTTTCAAATGGCACCCTATTCCCTATATAGTGCACTACAATATTTAGGGAATAGGGTGCCATTTGAAACACACCAATCTTATGAACATCTTAGAAAGAGCTTTCCATACAAGAGATTCGCCTCTTCTCTATATCTCTACATTCTACGACGTGACCAGTCTTCTCATCAATCTATAGCTGGATCATGTCTCAAGAAGTCCCTTTATTGTATAATAAGGTAACTGGAAAAACACTACATGATCAGAAGTATGTGGACACCTGCTCGTCGAACATCTCATTCCAAAATCATGGGCATTAATATGGAGTTGGTCCCCCCTTTGCTGCTATAATAGCTACCACTCTTCTGGGAAGGCTTTCCACTTGATGTTGGAACATTGCTGCAGGGACTTGCTTCCATTCGGCCACAAGAGCAGTAGTAAAGTCAGGCACTAATGTTGGGCAATTAGGCCTGGCTCGCAGTCGATGTTCCAATTCATCCCAAAGGTTTGATGGGGTTGAAGTCAGGGATCTGTGCAGGCCAGTCAAGTTCTTCCACACTGATCTCACAAACAATTTCTCTATGGACCTTGCTTTCTGCGCGGGGGCATTGTCATGCTGAAACAGGAAAGGGCCTTCACCAAACTGTTGTCACAAAGTTGAAAGCACAGAATCGTCTAGAATGTCATTGTATGCTGTATCGTTAACATTTCCCTTCACTGGAACTAAGGGGTCTAGTCCGAACTAGAGGTCGACCGATAAATCAGAATGGCCGATTTCAAGTTTTTTGGACACTGATCATGGGCGATTACATTGCACTGCACGAGGAGACTGCGTGGCAGGCTGACTACCTGTTATGCGAGTGCAGCAAGAAGCCAAGGTGCTAGCTAGCATTAACCGTATCTTATAAAAAACAATCAATCTTAACATAATCACTAGTTAACTACACATGGTTGATGATATTACTAGTTTATCTAGCTTGTCCTGCGTTGCATATAATCGATGTGGTGCCTGTTAATTTATCATTAAATCATAGCCTACTTCGCCAAATGGGTGACTTAACCATACACAAGTATATACACTGCTCAAAAAAATAAAGGGAACACTAAAATAACACATCATAGATCTGAATGAATGAAATATTCTTATTAAATACTTTTTTCTTTACATAGTTGAATGTGCTGACAACAAAATCACAGAAAAATTATCAATGGAAATCAAATTTATCAACCCATGGAGGTCTGGATTTGGAGTGACACTCAAAATTAAAGTGGAAAACCACACTACAGGCTGATCCAACTTTGATGTAATGTCCTTAAAACAAGTCAAAATGAGGCTCGGTAGTGTGTGTGGCCTCCACGTGCCTGTATGACCTCCCTACAATGCCTGGGTGAGGCCAACTCCTGGACAGTCTGTGGTGCAACGTGGCGTTGGTGGATGGACGGAGACATGATGTCCCAGATGTGCTCAATTGGATTCAGGTCTGGGAAACGGGCGGGCCAGTCCATAGCATCAATGCCTTCCTCTTGCAGGAACTGCTGGCACACTCCAGCCACATGAGGTCTAGCATTGTCTTGCATTAGGAGGAACCCAGGGCCAACCGCACCAGCATATGGTCTCACAGGGGGTCTGAGTATCTCATCTCGGTACCTAATGGCAGTTAGGCTACCTCTGGTGAGCACATTGAGGGCTGTGCGGCCCCCCAAAGAAATGCCACTCCACACCATGACTGACACACCGCCAAACCGGTCATGCTGGAGGATGTTGCAGGGAGCAGAACGTTCTCCACTGCGTCTCCAGACTCTGTCACATCTGTCACGTGCTCAGTTTGAACCTGCTTTCATCTGTGAAGAGCACAGGGCGCCAGTGGCGAATTTGCCAATCTCTGGCAAATGCCAAACATCCTGCACGGTGTTGGGCTGTAAGCACAACACCCACCTGTGGACGTCGGGCCCTCATACCACCCTCATGGAGTTTGTTTCTGACCGTTTGAGCAGACACATGCACGATTGTGGCCTGCTGAAGGTCATTTTGCAGGGCTCTGGCAGTGCTCCTCCTTGCACAAAGGCGGAGGTAGCGGTCCGGCTGCTGGGTTGTTGCCCTCCTGCGGCCTCCTCCACGTCTCCTGATGTACTGGCCTGTCTCCTGGTAGCGCCTCCATGCTCTGGACACTACGCTGACAGACACAGCAAACCTTCTTGCCACAGCTCGCATTGATGTGCCATCCTGGATGAGCTGCACTACCTGAGCCACTTGTGTGGGTTGTAGACTCAGTCTCATGCTTCCACTAGAAGTGAAAGCACCGCCAGCATTCAAAAGTGACCAAAACATCAGCCAGAAAGCATAGGAACTGAGAAGTGGTCTGTGGTCACCACCTGCAGAACCACTCCTTTATTGGGGGTGTCTTGCTAATTGCCTATAATTTCCACCTGTTGTCTATTCCATTTGCACAACAGTATGTGAAATTTATTGTCAATCAGTGTTGCTTCCTTAGTGGTCAGTTTGATTTCACAGAAGTGTGATTGACTTGGAGTTACATTGTGTTGTTTAAGTGTTCCCTTTATTTTCTTGAGCAGTGTATATTCATCTCTAGGAGACAGAACGCGTCTCCTTCCTGAGCTGTATGATGGCTGCGTCATCCCACGGTGTTTATACTTGCGTACTATTGTTTGTACAGATGAACGTGGTACTTTCAGGCATTTGGAAATTGCTCCCAAGGATGAACCAGATTTTTCTGAAGTCTTTTTGATTTCTTCTGATTTTCCCATGTCAGGCAAAGCGGCACTGAGTTTGAAGGTAGGCCTTGAAATACATCCACAGGTACACCTCCAATTGACTCAAATCATGTCAATTAGCCTATGAGAAGCTTCTAAAGCCATGACATAATTTTCTGGAATTTTCCAAGCTGTTTAAATGCACAGTCAACATAGTGTATGTAAACTTCTGACCCACTGGAATTGTGATAGATTATTTCACTTATAATTCACTGTCTGTAAGCAATTGTTGGAAAAATTACTTGGGTCATGCACAAAGTCCTAACCGACTTGCCAAAACTATAGTTTGTTAACAAGACATTTGTGGAGTGGTTGAAAAACGAGTTTTAATGACTCAAACCTAAGTGTATGTAAACTTCCGATTTCAACTGTACAGTGTTGGCCAAAAGAATGACAAGAATGACAAATATTAATTTTCACAAAGTCTGCTGCCTCAGTTTGTATGATGGCAATTTGCTCCAGAATGTTATGAAGAGTGATCAGATGAATTGCAATTAATTGCAAAGTCCCTCTTTGCCATGCAAATGAACTGAATCCCCAAAAAACATTTCCTCTGCATTTCAGCCCTGCCACAAAAGGACCAGCTGACATCATATCAGTGATTCTCTCGTTAAGACAGGTGTGAGTGTTGATGAGGACAAGGCTGGAGATCACTCTGTCATGCTGATTGAGTTCGAATAACAAACTGGAAGCTTCAAAAGGAGGGTGGTGCTTGGAATCATTGTTCTTTCCCTGTCAACCATGGCTACCTGCAAGGAAGCATGTGCCGTCATCATTGCTTTGCACAAGAAGGGCTTCACAGGCAAGGATATTGCTGCCAGTAAGATTGCACCTAAATCAACCATTTATCGGATCATCAAGAACTTCAAGGAAAGCGGTTAAATTGTTGTGAAGGCTTCAGGGCCTTTTGCCTAAGAACACAGCCATGAATAAAGAATGGTACCACCACATCCCCGAGAGCAACTTCTCCCAACCATCCAGGAACAGGTGACAAACAATGCCTTTTCCAGCATGATTGGAGCACCTTGCCATAAGGCAAAAGTGATAACTAAGTTGCTCGGGGAACAAAACATTGATATTGTGGGTCCTTGGCCAGGAAACTCCCCAGACCTTATTCCCATTGAGAACTTGTGGTCAATCCTCAAGAGGCGGGTGGACAAACACAAACCGACAAATTCTGACAAACTCCAAGCATTTATTATGCAAGAATTGGCTGCCATCAGTCAGGATGTGGCCCAGAAGTTAATTGACAGCATGCCAGGGCGGATTACAGAGGTCTTGAAAAAGAAGGGTCAACACTGCAAATATTACAAATATATTAACTCTTTGAATCACCTTCATGTAATTGTTAATAAAAACCTTTGACACTTATGAAATGCTTGTAATTATACTTCAGTATTCCATAGTAACATCGTAACATCTGACAAAAATATCTAAAGACACTGAAGCAGCAAACTTTGTGGAAATTAATATGTGTCATTCTCAAAACTTTTGGCCCCGACTGTATATATAGTAAAGAAACCAAGAGACAACAAAAATACTATTTACAAACTATTCATATATACATTCGTATTCAGTTCTTTAGAAAGAAGGTGCAGCGATACAAGATGTTTTTTAAAGCTAAACTTGCTTTTTGCCTGAGTAACCTCTGGTGGTAGAGCATTCCACGATGACATGGCTCTATATATATAACTGAGCGCCGCATTAAATATGGTTTTGGTTTGGGTACTGTGAAGAAACCCATAGTGGCGTGTCTGGTGGGTTATGCATATCTGTTTGAAGTGTATGCAAATATACAAGTGGTTAGGCATTTTCAACACACAAATGTTTCTTGAAAAGACTAGAAGAAAAGTAGAACATTTCTCCTAAACCCTCAACCATGAAAGATTATCATGCATGTAGTTGATGTTAGTTCTGTGTGTGCAGTTAAGGGCAAGGCATGCTGCTTTGTGCGATGTGCAGGGGTACGAGGTGACTAGGCAACAGGATATACAATAAACAGTAACAGCAGCGCATGTGATGTCTTTCATCTCTGACTCATTGAAGTAGAAGTCCTCATCCAAATTAAGGTTAGTTATAGCTGTTCTGATGTCCAGAAGCTCTTTTTGGTCATTGGAAACAATGGCGGAAACATTATGTTTAAAAAAAGTTACGATCAACGCAAAAAACTACACAAAATAGCACAATTGATCAGGAGCCCGTAAAACAGCTGCTATTCTCTCCAGCACCATTCTCTTCTTCATTCTCTTTGGAATCAGTGTTGCTCACAGATTCCCATTCAGCACTATAGCCATCAACTACAAGGCAGGAAAGAAAGAAATATATAATGCAGTTTGAGACGGTTGCGTGTCACGGTGGTATGACGAATGTTGAAAAGAACAAATTGAATGTCACTGAGTAAGATACACTTGTATGCAAAATTGGCGAGACTGTTCAGTGAGCAAGCCAGACAGACAGCCTTGCATGTAATCAGCTAGAAAATCCACTTGTGTCTCACGCGTTGCGCTGCACAGTATGCATAGGGCCAGACCTCTGCTATTGTCTCCGAGCACTGGTCCACATGAATAACCCTGCGTGTCCACATTAGCACGGGTCATCTCTCCAGAAACAGCAGCCGCAGCACATTCGCCAAATAACTTTAATTTCCACAAAAGCTCACTGCCTTACTCTCCGTCCCTGTCTTTGGGCTCTCTTAATCATTCTCAAAATATCCTCTGCCTCACTCTATCTTCTTGGCACACTTTCCATTACTCTACCAGCTCTCCATCACTACTCCCGACCCCTTTCTTTCAATACCGTTCTCCACACTTTTCCTCTTGTCCATCTCTATTTGTCTCCCTCTGTGTGTTTATCTATCATTCATCTTCCCTATAAATAATCTCACTGAGAAGATCAGAAACCTCTCTACCCAAAGTGTGTTGGGGCTCCCCTCTCCTCCGCCACCACACAGTGCCACCACCTCTGAGTTGCTGGTCCTCCACCCACACATCTTCAGTGGGGCGGTTGAGTAAGACAGCAGCTCCGCTCCACATTGATCATGAGGAGCCCCCACGCCTCTTACTCTCAGGGAAGCAATTTGTCAAGGTGATAATTTATTTTGTAACACTGGATATGGTGAGCCAACCAGGCAGGCAGGGAGGGATGCATGCAGGCAGTGTTTTCTTTCTTTCTTTGGTTTGGGGGCCTGACAGACTCAATTTCAGGTCTCAAATCGGGTTCACAATATGTCATACAATGAACGCACATAGCGCAATAACACACTGAGGTTCCACATTTCATCTTGTCTAGGAGGCAATGGTAGGCCGATTTTACACCATGGGTTCCTTGCTATTCCCTCCGACACCTGTGCAAAGGACCTCTATGCCCTGATGTCCTGCTAAGTTATGATCCTTAGGAGCGACATTGAGAATGATTGAAAGCCACATTATTGTTTTGATCATGTTGAACATCCAATTAAGACGCTACAGTTTGTGGATGTGTCCCAAATGGCACCCTCTTCCCTACATAGTGCACTACATTTGTGTACAATATAGAGAATGGGATGCCATTTGGGACTCAGACTGTGTCACTGGCAAGGCCAACACCACTCACATGTGCTCCTCAAGATGTTCCACATCTCCCCTCTCTAATTGGCAGATGGCCTCAGATGCGAGATGATTTAATGGCCTGCGTGTGTTTTTTCCTGCTTTCAGTCAGCCATTAGCAGGGACATATTTAACGAGTTGGCTTAGGCATGCCGCTGTGAGCGGAAGCTGGGAGCAACTCTTTCTAAAGGAGATGGAGGTAGATAACTGTGCTGCAACTCTGACTGCTGCAATCAGGGCACTTCTTGTATCTCCAACTTTTGTTATGGTATCCCAGTCTTTCCTTTTCAAACTAGTCGTCTGTTTTAAAGCGGTGCTGGAGTGGCCTAAAGCCTACGGCCTATGAGGCTTGATGGCCTATCAGTATTCCTGCCATAGCCTCTGTGGATTTGTCTGCTACCTGCAAACTGGGTCAATTTTTGCATTATTCTACAGATACTTATCTCAGTGTAGAGGGGAAGATATTACAAACAAACACACACACACATGCATACACACACACACACCCCACACTGAAACACTCATTGGAGTATATTAAAATTAAAATATATTCATATAAATGTTATATTAAGGAGCTGATGTGCCAACACTTGATGAATGATTACACCATACAATGCCTGGGTGAACTCCTCACGCTGTGCACGTCATTCTGGATAGAACACGCGCCAAATTAATAATGAACAATGATAGATAATACTAATACAGAATGTGACGCTCACAAACCTGCAAAAATCCTCACAGCACTTTGAACATGCACTAGCAATGCTAATGAGTCTCATCTAATATACCTCTCCTCTATTCAGATTCTCACTGACATAGTTAATTGCTATCGCAACCAGAGCTGGTTGGAATTTTTATGAGGCGTTCATTTGCACTGTTTGTTGTGTGATTGAGATACCTTGATTATAAAAAACTGTCTGTGAGCCTCACATGCCCAGAATCCTTAATTAATTATCTTTGAGATGCATTCAAACAACTTTATCCTATGTAATTATCTTTGTGTACCTTTCATTCTGGGTATGTGTCCCAAATGAGACCCTATTTCCTATATATAGTGTACTACTTTTTATCAGAGCCCTATGGGCCCTGGTCAAAAGTAGTGCACTATAAAGGGAATAGAGTGCCATTTGGGGTACAACCTGGGTTTTGGAGGTGAATGATGAAACAGGAGCAGATGGGGGGTGGTAATGAGATGCACACAAAAAAAGGAATTGATGGGAACAGGCTGGCCATCAGAGACAGTAGAAAAATAAGAGAGAGGGAGGAAAATAACCAAGTATGAGATCAAGAGAGGCCATACAGGGGAGAGGCCAGTGTCTGAGGTGAATATAAATGGACGAAAGGAGGAGGAAAACAAATAGAGAGAAAAAGAAAGAGAGAGCAAAAGAGAGAGAGCAAGAGGTGGGGTGAGGGGATAAGATAAAAAACAATGTGAGAATGATGGATTCAATGTAAAATAATGAGAGGACAAAGGCACCAGATACCCAATCAATCTCTGCTGCAGAGGTATTGAGTTAGAGGTATGGAGACACTTACCTACAGTATTGTAACCTACTGTAGTAGGATGGAAGGTGGACAAAGATGGCAGACAATATCAGAATGGATTGCACTCAAATGCGTAGGATTGTGTGTAAAATGGAGAGAGAGAGAGAGAGATACAAGTCATGGTGGAGGAAGAGATGGACAACGAGAACTGAGTTGGCCATATTAAGTATGCATATAGAACACCAGGGTACCCGCTAACATGGTGGAAAGGAACATTACAATAACACAGCTGCCTGTTATTGGCTATTATACTGTGTGTGTGTGTGTGTGTGTGTGTGTGTGTGTGTGTGTGTGTGTGTGTGTGTGTGTGTGTGTGTGTGTGTGTGTGTGTGTGTGTGTGTGTGTGTGTGTGTGTGTTATTGGCAATGGGCAAAATCCGTCATTCACTGTAGAAATAGCCTACAATTTGTGGAAGGGGTAAATAAAGTTATGGCATAAACATAAAGGCTACTTTTCATGCTTATTTGAAAAAGGCACAAAGGGCATTTATCACACAATTGACCGAATGATTTATACATAGGCCTATCAGTTCACATATGAATCCTGTAAAATAGTCACACTTCATGATTTAAACTTGGATTATTTTTGTTTCACGTTTTTAGAAATTAGGGATGATCAATTCCTAATACTGACATCTGTCGTCAAAGTAGGTCCACAGCAACAAATAAAACCAAGATGATAGTCTGTCCTACTGTATTACGCCCATATCTGTAGGCTAGTTTACTTACTGTAAATTTGAGCTGTTCCAATAGACGGCATGTCGGTCGTTGGCACGCGTCAGGTGCAAATGTGTAAAGGCGAGCGCTATTAGACAGAGAGAAACGGTTGCGAGAGCCATAATCCCACTGTTCCTCGTTCTCTAGCCTACCTTCTTCGCTCTCAGTCCCTCCGTCCCAAACAGCAGGTCGCTGTCAACATCCCAGCGGTAACACAACCTAGTTGAAGTTTCCAGAGACGTTTGGAACGGACGAATACTTCTTCAGCACTAATTCCATAGCGACTACGAACCCGGATTCCTCCCCAACCCTATGTTTACTTACTTTGCCTGCTGCGCACTTTGAAGTCACTGTGCTTTGAGTATTCCTTTTATGTTCCCTAATCCTCTCCACAGACTGAAAACAATAGTGTTCAGAAGGAGACGTGATAAGGTAAAGTAGACTGCAATATTTGACAATGACAACTGAAGTCCCGTGTTGATGAAACGTTGCAAATCACCTCAATGTAGCCTCACATCAAGACAACCTTTCGTCTTGGACAAGCACAGCTGGCGTTGAAATGGTATCATCAAAGTTCGTCAAAATGTGTTTACATTATCCTCCTGTTGGTAGGTTTCCTTTTTCTTTTCGACTGTAAATTTAATTGTCTACATTGTCATTTGAAATGAGTCTTAACTCAGTCTGTGTCCGTTGAGACTTTTAGGTTTCTACCTGCCGCGGCTTCCAGACTAGCTACACACCCGTAGACTCTACATTCCCGCCCTCTGATAGACACGATGCGCTCGCTCTGTCCATCCAGCAGCCCCGCCCCACCACACCACGACTGTGTGTGCGCGTGTGTTTGATGCGCGTGCGCATGTTTAATATCCCAAAGAGATATTAATTAACCTGTTCAATTTCATCAATGGTGGATTGTAAAACCATGCTTTTGGCCAGTGAAGTAATTACTATTCATTTAACTATTTTAGTCATTACTGTGTTTGATTAAATATGCACATTCTGTAGGCCTATTAAAACAGATTTTATCATATCTTAGGTGTAACTTTCATAAAAGTGGTTTCGGTGATGTGAGGCTTGATTTAGTCCCCTTAATGTGGGTGTCTGTAAACTGTCCTTGAGTATAGCCTACTAAATAATTTGTATCTTGTGATTAGTTCTCACTGAAGTTCAAGTTTAAAATACTTAATTGAAGAAGATTCTAAATGCCAAAAGCACAGTCGGTCAGCCCTACTCTCTCCTACTCACACCCCTTCTCTCATGCCCAGACACACAAACACACACGTGCAAGCACACACACACGGTCTATTTTGCTCTTGTTTCCCTTCACTCACTCTCCCCCTCTGTTGTTTTTGTCAGTGATGAGTGCCCTCCAGGCATGTTGCCGTGGTGACTGGGAAAGGGGGATGAAAGAGAAAGAGAGAGTAGGCTACTAACACTTTTCCCGAACTCTCCCTCTTCTCTGTTGTTGCCTCTTGTCTGTTCTTACTATGCCAGATCACTTGCTACTACCATTTGTCATCCCTTCACCTCTCACTGCATCTCCTTGGCAAATCCCTGCATCTCTTCACCAACATTCTCTTTTGTATATTCTACACCTCATATTGTATATACTGTCAATGACGATCCAAAAATATTGAAATGGATAGATTTAATATTCACCTATTCCTATTTGAGAAACATGAACCCTACAGTAGCCCCTATACATGGAAGGGTAGGCCTATGTATACGTGTGAGACTGTGAGCTTCTCAAATGTAGGCTTTGTACATACATAGTATGGGAGAGGGAGGCATGGTCTCTGGTGAATTTCTTCATGTCATCAATAATCAAATGTGTTTAAATTTAATGTGTTGCGGATGTGCACGAGCATGTTGTTCTTTCAACGATGCTAAGCACTGTAAGGCAGACATTTGTAGCCTTACACTAGAGTAAGTTGTTACCTTGTTTACTTTATATGCATAATGATTAATTAATGAATGGTATCGGTATGGACACATTGATTATTTAGATAATATAATATCTATCACTTCGTATTCTTATATCCTCATTGGCTTATTATTCATTTACTAACATAATTAATATACAAATATTTAAATATGTTTTAAATGTTGCGCTTTGTTTCTCATCCATTTTGTCCTATCTCTATTTACCACTCTATTTTTCTCTCTTTTCATTTCTTATCTCACTAAATAATATTCATATTTTAAATTCAAACACCAAAAACCCACTTTGAATGAAGTGTTCACAGAATTCTGTGTATGAGGGGGATCCAAAATAAACACATTGTGATAAAGTGCGTCTCGGTGAGAGGTGTAGGAGTCAGGCGCAGGAGAGCAGGGATTTTCTTTGAGAAGCGTGTTTAATGTAGAGATCTGTACACATAGTCCACCAATACAAAAATTGGCACAGATAAATGTCCAAACAACGCGCTCGGAGGAAAACAAACTCGTGTCAGTACACGGAGGAACAACCACAGTCCCGACACTACATACACATGCGTCAAATGCGAAAATAATAAACCGCATAGAATACCGAACGCCAATACTCACAAGCTTAATCCTGCACGAATTACGGCAGGTAACAGGTGCCCTATATACCCACAGAAATCAAAGCAATTGAAACCAGGTGTGAAAAGGAACACAGACAAAACAACCAGAAAAAGAAAAAGGGTCGGTAGCGGCTAGTAAACCGGCGACGCCGAGTGCCGCCCGAACAGGGAGAGGAGTTACCTTCGGTAGAAGTCGTGACAGTACCCCCCCCCCCTGACGCGCGGCTCCCGCAGCGCGACGACGCCGGCCTCGAGGACGACCCGGAGGACGAGGCGCAGGGCGATCCGGATGGAGGCGGTGAAACTCCCTTAGCATAGGTGGATCCAGTATGTCCTCCACCGGCACACAGCATCTCTCCTCCGGACCGTACCCCTCCCAGTCCACGAGGTACTGAAGACCCCCCACCCGACGCCTCGAGTCCAGTATGGACCGAACTGCATACGCCGGCGCCCCCCCGATGTCCAGGGGGGGCGGAGTGTCCTCCCGCACCTCATCTTCTTGAAGCGGACCAGCCACCACCGGCCTGAGGAGAGACACATGAAACGAGGGGTTAATACGGTAATACGGGGGGAGCTGTAACCTATAACACACCTCGTTTATTCTCCTCAGGACTTGAATGGCCCCACAAACTGCGGACCCAGCTTCCGGCAGGGCAGGTGGAGGGGCAGGTTTCGGGTCGAGAGCCAGACACGGTCCCCCGGTGTGTACACCGGGGCCTTGCTGCGGTGGCGGTCGGCACTGGCCTTCTGCCGCCCTTCGGCCCGTTTAAGGTACCCGTGGGCGGCCTCCCAGGTTTCCCTTGAGCGTCTCACCCAATCGTCCACTGCAGGAGCCTCGGTCTGGCTCTGATGCCATGGTACCAGGGCCGGCTGATAGCCCAACACACATTGGAAGGGCGACAGGTTCGTAGAGGAGTGGGGGAGTGAGTTCTGGGCCATCTCTGCCCAGGGGATGTACTTCGCCCACTCCCCTGGCCGGTCCTGGCAATACGACCGCAGAAACCTACCCACATCCTGGTTCACTCTCTCCACCTGCCCATTACTCTCGGGGTGAAACCCAGAGGTCAGGCTGACCGAGACCCCCAAACGTTCCATGAACGCCTTCCACACCCTGGACGTGAACTGGGGACCCCGATCAGAAACAATATCCTCAGGCACCCTGTTGTGCTGGAAGACGTGAGTAAACAGGGCCTCCGCCGTCTGTAGGGCTGTAGGGAGACCGGGCAAAGGGAGGAGACGACAGGACTTAGAAAACCGATCCACAACGATCAGGATCGTGGTGTTGCCCTGTGACGGTGGCAGATCGGTCAAGAAGTCAACCGACAGGTGTGACCAAGGCCACTGTGGAACGGAAAGGGGTTGTAACTTCCCTCTGGGCAGGTGCCTAGGAGCCTTGCACTGAGCGCACACTGAGCAGGAGGACACATAAACCCTCACGTCCTTGGCTAAAGTGGGCCACCAGTACTTCCCACTAAGACATCGCACCGTCCTCCCGATACCCGGGTGACCAGAGGAGGGGGACGTGTGAGCCCACCAAATTAACCTGTCTCTAACCTCCAGCGGAACATACACCCGTCCCGCTGGACACTGTGGTGGAGTAGGCTCAACACGCGATGCTCGCTCAATGTCTGCGTCCACCTCCCACCTTACAGGTGCCACTAGACAAGAAGCCGGGAGGATGGGTGCAGGATCAATGGCCCGCTCCTCCGTATCATATAGTCGGGACAGTGCGTCTGCCTTAGTGTTCTGGGAGCCTGGTCTATAGGAAATGGTAAACCTAAATTGGGTGAAAAACATGGCCCACCTTGCCTGACGAGGGTTCAGTCTCCTCGCTGCCCAAATGTACTCTAGATTACAGTGGTCAGTCCAGATGAGAAAAGGGTGTTGGGCCCCCTCAAGCCAATGTCTCCACACCTTCAGGGCTCTGACAACAGCTAGCAGCTCCCGATCCCCCACGTCATAGTTTCGCTCCACTGGGCTGAGCTTCCGAGAAAAGAACGCACAGGGGCGGAGCTTCGGTGGCGCACCCGAGCGCTAGGAGAGCACGGCTCCAACCCCAGCCTCGGATGCTTCCACCTCCACTATGAATGCCAAAGAGGGGTCTGGATGCGCCAGCATGGGAGCCGAGGTAAAAAGAGCCTTCAGGCGACCAAAAGCCCTGTCCGCCTCAACCGACCATCCCAGACGCGTCGGCCCCCCCCTTCAGCAGTGAAGTAATGGGCGCAGCCACCTGCCCAAAACCCCGGATAAACCTCCGGTAGTAGTTGGCAAACCCTAAGAACCGCTGCACCTCCTTTACCGTGGTTGGAGTCGGCCAATTACGCACGGCTGCAATGCGGTCATCCTCCATCACCAACCCCGATGTGGAAATGCGATATCCAAGGAAGGAGACGACCTGTTGGAAGAACGAGCATTTCTCAGCCTTGACGTACAGGTCATGCTCCAACAGTCGCCCAAGTACCCTGCGCACCAGAGACACATGCGCTGCCCATGTGGCGGAATAGACCAGAATATCATCGATGTAAACCAACACACCGTGACCGTGCAGGTTCCTGAGAATCTCATCCACAAAAGATTGGAAGACTGCTGGAGCATTCTTCAACCCGTACGGCATGACGAGGTACTCATAATGGCCGGATGTGGTACTAAACGCCGTCTTCCACTCATCTCCCTTCCGGATACGCACCAAGTTATATGCACTCCTGAGATCCAGTTTTGTGAAAAACCGTGCTCCGTGAAATGACTCAATCGCCGTGGCAATGAGAGGTAGCGGGTAACTATACCCCACCGTGATGGAATTTAGACCTCTATAGTCAATGCACGGACGCAGACCACCCTCCTTCTTCTTCACAAAAAAAAAACTCGAGGAGGCAGGTGAGATGGAGGGCCGAATGAACCCCTGCCCCAGAGATTCCGATATGTATATCTCCATAGCCACCGTCTCCTCCTGTGACAGGGGATACACGTGACTCCTGGGAAGTGCAGCGCCTACCAGGAGATTTATCGCACAATCCCCTCGTCGATGAGGTGGTAATTGGGTCGCCTTCTTTTTACAGAAGGTGATAGCCAAATCGGCATATTCTGAGGGAATGTGCACGGTGGAGACTTGGTCTGGACTCTCCACCGTTGTAGCACCGATGGAAACTCCTACACACCTGCCTGAGCACTCTTCCGACCACCCCTGTAGAGCCCTCTATTGCCATGAAATCCTGGGGTTGTGACGGGCCAACCAGGGGATCCCCAACACCACCGGAAACACAGGAGAATCAATGAGGAAGAGACTAATGCTCTCCTCATGACCCTCCTGTGTATCCATACCCAGTGGAGCCGTGGCCTCCCTGACCAGTCCTGACCCTAATGGTCGGCTATTGGGAAGGGTTTGTCAAGCTGAACAAGGGGAATCCCTAACCTGTTCGCTAAACCACGGTCAATAAAATTCCCCGCCGCGCCTGAGTCTACTAGCGCCTTATGCCGGGAAAGAGGGGAAAATTCAGGAAAAACAATCCATACATACATGTGACCAACAGGGGGCTCTGGGTGAGCCTGGTGCCGACTCACCTGAGGTGTCCGGGCAGTGCTCGGCCTGGCGTCTCGACTCCCGGGGGGACCCCCCCAGCACCGGTCTGCAGTGTGCCCTCTGCGACCACAGCTGGCACAGGAAAGGCCCCCTCCTCCGGTCGCCCTCGCTGCAGCACCTCCTAGCTCCATGGGTGTTGGAGTGGTGGAGCTGGAGGATGGAACTGACAGAACCCGATCTGGACGTCCGCGGGTCGCCAGCAGGTTGTCCAACCGAATGGACATGTCGATCAATTGGTCCAAGGACAAGGTAGTGTCTCTACAGGCCAGCTCCCTACGGACGTCCTCACGCAAACTACACCTATAGTGATCGATCAGGGCCCTGTCGTTCCATCCCGCGCTAGCAGCCAAGGTCCGGAACTCTAGAGCAAAGTCCTGAGCACTCCTCTTCTCCTGCCTCAGATGGAACAGCCGTTCACCCGCAGCTCGACCCTCAGGTGGGTGATCGAACACGGCCCGAAAGCGGCGGGTGAACTCTGGGTAGTGGTCCCTCGCCGAGTCAGGATCGTTCCATACCGCGTTGGCCCACTCCAGGGCTTTACCTGCGAGGCAGGAGACGAGGGCGTTCACACTCTCACCCCCCGAAGGAGCCGGACGAACAGTCGCCAGGTATAAGTCCATCTGGAGTAAGAAGCCCTGGCACCCGGCCGCCGTCCCATCGTACTCCCTCGGGAGGGCGAGTCGAATCCCACTGTGCTCAGGCAATGAAGGAGAGGGTAGTGGTACTGGTTGGGGTGTGGCTGATAATGGTGTGGGAAGGCCACCTCTCTCCCATCTCTCCATCGTCGCCATCACCTGATCCATGGCAGTCCCCAGCCGGTGTAACACTGCCGTGTGGTGTTGAACTCGCTCCTCCACGGACCCTGGGAGCGCGTCTGCTCCTGCTGACTCCATAGTTATTGGTGCAGGATTCTGTGATAAAGTGCGTCTCGGTGAGAGGTGTAGGAGTCAGGCGCAGGAGAGCAGGGATTTTCTTTGAGAAGCGTGTTTAATGTAGAGATCTGTACACATAGTCCACCAATACAAAAATTGGCACAGATAAATGTCCAAACAACGCGCTCGGAGGAAAACAAACTTGTGTCAGTACACGGAGGAACAACCACAGTCCCGACACTACATACACATGCGTCAAATGCGAAAATAATAAACCGCATAGAATACCGAACGCCAATACTCACAAGCTTAATCCTGCACGAATTACGGCAGGTAACAGGTGCCCTATATACCCACAGAAATCAAAGCAATTGAAACCAGGTGTGAAAAGGAACACAGACAAAACAACCAGAAAAAGAAAAAGGGATCGGTAGCGGCTAGTAAACCGGCGACGCCGAGCGCCGCCCGAACAGGGAGAGGAGTTACCTTCGGTAGAAGTCGTGACACACATTTAATGAGTGTAACCAACCATTATTCATAAGACAGCAACAATATTTGGTCAAAGAAAGTTTAGGGAGGAGAAGAAAGAAAGACAAAGAACACCATAGCGTGGCTGTTATGATTATTGGCAATTAGGAGGATGGCAGGTCTGACCTCCAGGTGGACCTTACTGCTCAAATCAAATCAAATGTATCACATGCGCCAAATACAACAGGTGTAGACCTTACTGTGAAATTCTTACTTACAAACTGTTAAGCAATAATGCAGTTTTAAGAAAATAAGAGTTAAGAAAATATTTACTAAATAAACTAAAGTTTTTAAAAAAGTAACACAATAAAATAACAATAACGAGAATATATACAGGGGGTACCGGTGCTGAGTCAAACGTGCGGGGTTACAGGTTGGTTGAGGTAATATGTAGGAAGGTAGGTGAGCGTGGTGCTTAACCTGATTTGCTCCAGCAAGTACCCAGCTGTACAAATGGCTAATGTGATTGTGAAGATATCGGCCAGGGATAATGGCATCTGCCAAGCCATCAAGAACAATGTTCTGTATTGTCAGGACATGTTGAAAAGAGAGAGAGAGAAAGTGGATGAAGGGTGAACCTTCAGGGAATGAGCTGGGGATTGGTAAAGGATCGTGGTGAATGAAAAAGAAGGGAGAAGGGGAATGGGGGCATGCTGTATGTCCTAGCAATATTGATGAGAGATATCATAACAGAGTCACGAGACACATGAACAATAAGTGCTTGTCTTTTGTATGTGTGTGCATGCATGCGTGTGTGTGCGTGCAAAATGGTGGTAGCGTGTTTGCAAAATTGAGGTAGTGACAATAATGGAACAGTGGCATACAAACATGGGGGGAAAATGAAATAAATGAGGGCAATCATTGCAGCGACGGTCATCATCAAGAAACATGATGGTCTCAATGGAGATGATTGAGAAGCAAGGGGGGTGAAAGAGTCAAGGAGCGGGATGTCTAATGATAGCAAATCATGTTTTAACAGTCAGGAGGTGGTAGGGCATTTGGAAAACGCCAGAACAGATGCACTTTCAATGGCATGAAATATTGAAGAGAGGAGAGGAACAAACAAGAGATGGGAGAGCAGGATGGGTCTGATGAAAAGACAGAAAGTATAGTGTGTTTATTAGCATTAGTGACGCATGGAGTATTACAGTAGAAAGAAGGAGGGAAGAGAAAGGAGGGAGATAGATAAGAGGGGGGATGTTCAAAGGTATTGGGGAAAGTCTTAGTGCTCTCTTACCATTGACTAAAAATCAATAGAAATAATACCACATCTCATTGCTAGCTGAATGTATAACGGGGCGGCAGGTAGCCTAGTGGTTAGGCCAGTAACCGAAAGGTTGCTCGATCGAATCCCCAAGCTGACAAGGTAAAAATCTGTCATTCTTCTCCTGAACAAGGCAGTTACCCACTGTTTCTAGGACATCATTGTAAATAAGAATTTGTTCTTAACCGACTTGCCTAGTTAAATAAAGGTAAAAAAATATATAAAAAAATATGGAGCAGTACCTTGAAAATGTGATGACGCTTACATAAGCTATATACAACAACACTTGACAGGTACAGGAACAAATATTGACAAGCATGATGGCAGGCTGCAGCCTGGAAGCCATAACTTCTACTTGAGAAAACTGTAGGGTAAGCAAAACAACTTAAGAGATGATAGTTGACTGTACCATACCTCAAGTATTTGGTAGTGCCAAGTGTGCGTTTCTTTTTATAGTGCTTCTCTCTTATTAAGCCTCTGAGAATTGGTTATAAATAAAGGAAATGCACAATCAACAACAGGGTCAATATCCAGCTCCTCCCAAATCAGCAGTCTCAACTAACCAAGGTTGCATAACAAATGGCACCCTATTCCCTTTATATTGCACTACTGAGCCCTATGGGTCCTGGTCAAAAGTAGAGCACTATAACGCATAAGGTTGCCATTTGGGATGTCGCCCAAGCCACAGGACGATAATCGATTACGGAAGCAATTAAGTAAGGTGCTCAATGAATCCATAGATGTTTCTCTTTCCTTTTCACCTCCTCTCTTTATTTCTCTCTCACTCTTTCAAATTCTCTGTTTACATCAATCGATAACTGTGGTGTGTAAATGTACTGTAATAGTTTGATAGTGAGCATCATCATTTCATTTGATGTGCTTCTCATTGTCTTGAGGTGTTGATGGTACAGTAGAGTACATTTTGGATTGGCTGAGTTGCACTCTACATCCTCTCTTGTTTCACCACCCAACACTAATGAGAATCTATGAGAAGAAAACTACGCTGGCAGAGTGAATCAGAGTCAAAGGCAATATTAGTCTAAGTCTTCAGGATCAAAGCCTTAGGGCCTGACTGGAACCTGGTTTACTCCCTTGGACACTGAGTTGTAGTGACATCAGCACCAAACAAGAATAGAGACCGAATAGAAATATAGTCACCTAAATGTAGATTGTCTCTTAATAATTGGAGATATTTTTGTTATCCATTCACAACCTGTTAACATCCTATGTCTAAAATAAAATAAGGATATTCCTGTAGCATCCATTCAAACAACAACATGCCGACTGAACTCCAAAGTGTCACGTCAAGGGTTATTTTTCGCCTCCTCTCTCTGCAAATGTTAGGTCAAAAGTTCCGTTTGAAATAATGGAGCATGTGACCGTTTTCTCTGTGAGGAGGAGATATTGCTCCTTAGGAATTGGAGCATTTTGGATGTCGACGGGGGTGAGGTGCATTGAGGTCCTCCGGTAGGACTGGGGGGCTTGGCATGGACATAAGACTTTGTGTGTGCTTTCGGAAGGAGGACACTGACAGAATTATGGCCTTACATTTGAAAAATAAACAGCGTATTGGGCTTTAGTAAGAGAAATTATATAAGAATATGACACAGCAGGTTTTTGGATCCAACCACCAACCACTTCTCACGATTTGAGAAGACATGCCTTGAAGGGCAGCAGTTCACTGTCACCTCTATCAAGGCTTAGTCCATTAACCTTGTCAGAGCTTATAATCAGGTTTGATATGCAAGGTATAATAAAGTTATAGTCAGTATGTAAGATGTGCAAATTCCAGTAAGTTATTATCTATATGTTGGTGGTTAGGTAAGGTTGCCATGAATATCTAGCACAAAAGCCTGTGGAATCTATGGCCTTTAAAACCCTGCTCTAGATCCATTCCCCTCAATCTGATGTCAATCTGATGTCTGCATGCTATCAGAGAAAAATTAAGCACAGTCCAATCCTTCACGTGGCCCATGGTCGTACCACGTCATATGCCTGGGAACATCGCAGGGTGGGCTGGCAGGTCTACAGTACAGTGGAGGGTCACGAGTTTAATCATGAATTTGGTTAGGTCAACCGTCCCTAGGTGTTGGACCGATTACAGCCAGCGATGTTCAGACACTCCACTGAAGGAGAGTCAGTAGGTCAGTCTCGGCCGTCTTGCACACTGTTCCTCCTGCGGGGCTGGAGGAGCTGACTGACCTAATTAACTGTCTGAATAATTGCCGATGGGCTGGCTTGAGGGCAGGGTGCGGGGGCGCAGCAGCCAAGGACGGGTGGTCAATGGCCTGACCGATATGAGGAGTTTGCAGCCCTGCCCTCTCAGTCTCGCTCATTGCTCAGCCGACTGGTCAATGAGCGGCCCAGGCAGACGGCCGTACGGACACTGGTCCGTTGTAATGAGGTCTCGTGCTTCTTGTGCTGCCTGGCCTGCATGGTCCCTGTCTGATGGATAGATGGCTCACACAGCCTCTCCTCTCCGACAGGGATATTGACCCTATTGGCTGTCTGTGGGCCAGCCGGCTGAAAGCCACAGTGCAATATCTGCCTCTATTTAAACCCCTTTCATCTATCATCTATTGTGCTGGTCAGAGTGAACGACAGGGGGGATAGCCGAGCCGATGCCCGGAGTGCTATTTTAGGCAGGGGACCAGGATCTCTTAATTGTAAGCACTAGTAAAGGAGGAAGTGCAATGCCTTGGAGGAGCATTATTAGGCAGTAGTCTAGTGGTATATACCAATGAGGCTATCAGAGGGGTCAAGTGTTCACCAGTGACACAGCTTGTATGCCCTATCAGGCACCGCATTGCCAATGACTTCAGTAGTATATAAACATCTGCAGAGATTCAGTACATAGAAAAATAGGCTGTCCCAAATGGCAAAAAGGTCCAAAGTAGTCCATTATAAAGGAAATAGATGCCATTTGGGATGCAGCCATGTACTTAAAACTATGACAGCCATCTTGGTTGAGCATGTTCTCTCCTCTAATGAACTAATATCTGCAAGAGCAGCACTTAATACAGTAAAGCCCTTCACACTTCACACTTCATTGTTCTTTTTCGCTTTATCTTTGTACCAAATTGAGTCGCTAATAATGTGATGAGTTTGCTAATGCTAATTAAGGTTTTGAAAGAGAGCATGGTAAAAGAGTGAGAGAGGATGAAAAAGTGTATGAATAAAGAGGATTAGATGTAGGATGAAAAGAGATACTCAAGGAGATATTTGAGGAGATACACTTTGCAACTCTCCTGTCAAACTTTTCTGAAAGATAAAGGTTGTCAGGTTTTTTTCTCTGATTGAGGATGTCTCATTATTAGAGGTGTTGTGAATCGCACCGAAGCAGCTTATTACCATCACCAGCCCTCGATAATTGAGATGGAGGTGATCCACTTCTGAGCCCTGGGCAAGAGCAGTTGTGTGCTTTTGATTTGGCTGTGAAGAGGTGCTTGTGTTAAAGGCCACATTGCAGTCTTTCGTTAAGACAATTGCACTCAATCACATTTTGCACACCAATGAATACATTTTCTGATAATGAAGTTGCTTTTATGTTGTTGTTGTTTCTGAGACAGCTCCAGAAGTTAAGTAGCTATGTGCCTTGCTCAGGGCTTACTAGATGGTTAACGAGAAATAAACAATTTCTCAGCCTGAAGAAGAAAAAAAACAGTATAAATCATAAAGTCTCGGCAAGAGACTTGATTGATTTTGTAATTTTCCCCGACAAATTGCAAAAGTTATATTTTAGACTTAGAAACTACTCTGAGTTTCACATGTTGTTTGAATCTATATTGCTTGGAGGCTTTTGAATAGTGGCTCAAAAACATTGTGGCTGCCCTATCGGCCCTGGTCAAAAGTAGTACACTATATCGGGAATGGTGTACCATTTGGGACACACTTTAGGACAATGAATACACTTGATTCTGGATCAGTTAGAGCCATGACCCCAAACTTCTCTCACTCCTTCCTGGAAAGTGGTACTCTAGAACCCTTTTTTTGTTGTTGCCGAGGGCCCGTTTTATGGCAAACCATTCAGTATTAGCATTTTCGAAAGGGCAATCGAGTCAGAGCGTCAAAAACAGTGAAAGGTCACCAGGTTTCCTGCCTGTTAGAACCTCCACACTCTATCAAACTCTGCTTGGCTGCCACTGAAGGGCTCCCGCCAAATCGAGAGATGGCTCTGTGTTCTTGCCGGTGACATTAAAAGGGTCATTTAGCACTTCAACTGGAAAATCCTGATCAAATCCTCACGGACTCACACACAGTCTACAGTGGAAACGAGTTGGAGAGGCTGAGTTCCAAATGGCCCCCTATTCGCTATATAGTCCACTACTTTTGACTAGGGCTAATAGGGCTCACCAGGGCCCATAGGCGCACTATGTAGGGAACAGGGTGCCATTTGGCATACAACCATATGTTTCCATTTGGAACGCAACCATCATACGTCTCCAGACAGCAGCAGGACTAGGCTGTGACCTGGCTGACTGGCACCGAACCTCAAGGGTAGAGAGATGGGTGGAGGGTGGTAGTGGTGGTGGTGCTGGGGGGATTTCTCTCTAAGCGCCTGTCTCCCTTCCAGTGAAATCGGCGGTGCATGCCTCTTCGCTCGTCATGTGCAGTGTGGCAAAGCCAGCTCGGGGCCCCCACGGAGGCTAGATCCAACGGTCGGGAGATATGTACTTACACGGCTGAGTTAGCAAAGCCTGGAGATCCAGAGGGGACCCAGGTGTTGGTTGGGAGAAAGAGGGAGCGCTCCTGCGACTCGCATGGCACTGGCTGAGGATAAAAGTGATGGCTCAGAGGCCCTGGGTTGACCTTGGCAAGCTCCTGCTGGCTGTCACCCCGTCAACTTGTTATAATGATGTTATAGATATGGAACAGCCACATTCTCTCATATCTGGTTGCTAGGAAGTGTTCACTGAGCTTTGTAGTGTATGAATGGAGAGAGTCAGAGTAATGTGGTTTGTCAACTTTTTGACTCGAGAGTGATTTTCCCAACTTTGTATGATTAAATCATGTCTCGATTCTAACTAAGCTCAATACACAAATGTGAATGAGCACATTGAATCTCGGTCGACAATCATTTCCCCTAACTCTTTGCCTCTATTTCAATCTGTAAATCTGAACATAATGTTTCCATCTGTTACACTCATTGGCAGCACATTATCATCGCTTTAACACCTCTCTTTCTCTTTCATCGCCCTCTTCTCACCTCACACTCCCAATCACTCTTCCTCTCCACCCCCTCTCCTCACCTTGCTTGCCCAGTCTCTCTCTCCCTTCATCACCCTCCCCCCACCTCGCTCGCCCAGTCTCTCGCTCCCTCTATCGCCCTCTCCTCACCTCTCCTCGCCCAGTCTCTCTCTCTCTCGCTCTTTCTCTCTCTCTCTCTCTCTCTCTCTCTCTCTCTCTCTCTCTCTCTCTCTCTCTTTGACTTTTGCCTGGGCATCATACGGTGAGCAGGTAAATAAATCACTAAGCAGCTCCAGCTCAGATAATGAGGCGATGGGGGATACTCAATCGCTGCAGATGTGTACAGATGCTTCGCCTCAGGCCAAATGGAGAAGGACCATGATGCCAGAGACATTATACACCACTATACTGTATGTTGACTGACTACACCACCAGAAAAACACATGGTACTTTTTATTTATTTTTTATTTCACCTTTATTTAACCAGGTAGGCTAGTTGAGAACAAGTTCTCATTTTCAACTGTGACCTGGCCAGATAAAGCAAAGCAGTGTGACGAAAACAACAACACAGAGTTACATATGGGATAAACAAACGTACAGTCAATAACACAATAGAAAACCTGTATACAGTGTGTGCAAATGAAGTAAGGAGGTAATGCAATAAATAGGCCATAGTGGTGAAGTAATTACAACTTAGCAATTAACACTGGAGTGATAGATGTGCAGATGAAGATGTGCAAGTAGAAATACTGGTGTGCAAAAGAGCAGAAAAACAAATATAGGGATGAGGTAGGTAGTTGGATGGGCTATTTACAGATGGGCTGTGTACAGCTGCAGCGATCGATATGCCTCTCTGACAACTTCAGGGATTTTGCAATTCGTTCCAGTCACTGGCAGCAGAGAACTGGAAGAAAAGACGGCCAAAGAGGTGTTGGCTTTGGGGATGACCAGTGAAATATACCCGCTGGACTACGTTCTACGCGTGGGTGTTGCTATGGTGACCAGTGAGCTGAGATAAGGCAGAGCTTTACCTAGCAAAGCCTTATAGAAGACCTGGAGCCAGTGGGTTTGGCAACAAATATGTAGCGAGGACTAGCAAACGAAAGCATACAGGTTGCAGTGGTGGGTAGTATATGGGGCTTTGGTGACAAAACGGATGGCACTGTGATAGACTGCATCCAATTTGCTGAGTAGAGTGTTGGGTGCTATTTTGTAAATGACATCACTGAAGTCAAGGATGGGTAGGATAGTCAGTTTTACAAGGGTATGTTTGGCAGCATGAGTGAAGGATGCTTTGTTGCGATATAGATAGCCGATTCTATATATAATTTTGGATTGGAGATGTCTACTATGAGTCTGGAAGGAGAGTTTACAGTCTAGCCAGACTCCTAGGTTTTTATAGTTGTCCACATATTCTAATTCAGAACCGTCCAGAGTAGTGATGCTAGTCGGGCGGGCGGGTGCGGGCAGTGATCGGTTGAAGAGCATGCATTTAGTTTTACTAGCATTTAAGAGCAGTTGGAGGCCACGGAAGGAGTGTTATATGGAAAAAAAGAGTCGGCCCGAGAATTGAACCCTGTGGCACCCCCATAGAGACTGCCAGAGGTCCGGACAACAGGCCCTCCAGCAGGTACTTCAGCAGGTACTTGCATGAAATGTGAAAAAGACGGCCAGCAGTGCACTCACTGCTTAGCTGTATCATCAGCAGTCACAATGGACGCATTTTGGCCATCAAGCCTTCGATAACAACCAGATACAGCAACCAGAGAGATAAAGGGAAAATGGAAGAGAGTGTTGCCATTGTTCCACCTCTCTTACACACTCTTTGAATCCCCCACTCTTCCAAACGGATTCCTCATTTCCCAACAGGGAGAGAGAGGGAGAGAGAAAAAGAGAATAAAAAAAATCACAATATGTATGCAGAGCAATATCTGCAGCACTTTATATATAAAGAAAATATAAAAGGTATCATTGCAGGAGAGAGGGGAAAACCAACACTGACAGTAGAGTAAGGGGGAGGTAAAAAAAAAAAGGAATAAAAAAAGAACAAATAGAGTGAACATAAGATCTCAGGTCTGGATGGATCCACAGTCGTTTGTAGACAATTGGGTGAGGCAGGAGAACAGCAGAAAAAGGGAACAAAAAAATTTGAACGTACAATTAAATCCCCTAACATACAGCCCGATTCAAAGCGCCCATTAGCGAAAGATATCTTTTCCTCATTTGCTATGAGAAGAAGGAGGGGGAGATAGAGGGGGATAAAGAAAACCATCAGAGAGATATCCATTTACCAAATGACACTAATGAGCAATGAAGAGAACAGAGGAACACCGAGACAAATAGATCGACCAACAGTCAGTTTGGTGGGTAAAAAGATAAACGAGCAAGGAAATAGTATCTGAGCACATTATACACCAGCACGTTTTCACATGATTACATTATACTGTTATAATTAATGTCATAGTGAATGCTTTGATATATAAAGGACCTAATTATGAAGTGATACAGTGTGTCTGTCTGTGTGGATGTGTGTGAAGAGCAGGCAGAAGTTGTGTGTGAAGAGCAGCCATTGGGAGACCAAAAGGTGGCTCAATTAAGGCAAATAAATTAGGATTAAGGCAGAAATGTGGTGCATTTTCATTTGAATTAAATCCGTTTATTATTCCTTTTTTGTACGTAAAAATTATAGCAAGGGGAACAAGGGGGAATGAAATGCCCGGCTCGTCTCTAATGCCATGGCACACAGACTCTGACTGGAGAAGTTAACCAGATAAGAAGTTTGTTTGGCAAAAACTAAATGGCTACACTGCACCATAAACGATAAATAGGACATTATACATGGTATGATTGTTTTAAAGCATTCCCAAATATCCTTCCATATCAAACCATTAGTCCCTGTGATCATAACCATGCTGAGTACATTAACCAAGCGCTGCAATGCGATAAGGGTATCAACACCATATCTTTACACAAATCATATTAGAGTTGCCACCGAGTCAATTCTTAATATTATTGCTGAGTCTCTGTGATATTTGTCCCGAGAAGGAACGGAGCAAGGCCTCACGCTGCGATTGAGAGACATGCCTCTAAATGCCAGGAATACAGAGGAGGGGTGACACACATTGTGTCATCGATGTCCCGGCAACCCATCCCTGCTGTCTTGCTCTGTATCATAGCCAGTTTTGGCATCAGCCGAGCCTTTTCTGTCATGCCAATATGGCTGCTTGGTGTATGGTGCCCAAAATCTGTCTCGCTGTACTATTTTGCTAAGGAAGTTAGAAAAGAGGCAATCTCTATTGCAAAACCAAATGTGTCAAATGTAGAATGAACTTCAGTCATGAAGCTGAAAGCTCACAGTACTTTCTGATTATGATCTGACTCACAACATGTGGCAATATCACAACACAAAGACCCATATACATATTTTGTGAAGCAGGGGATTAAATCATTACCTCTTTAAGTGTAGCTTTGGAGTTGGTGGCAGGTCTAATACATTGCGTAATTATTCCCATAACCATTTGTCCTGCATTAGCGCCCTCTCTGAATGCAGTAGGAGTAACATGGTAGGTTTTTGCAAATGTATATTAAAAAACGCAGCAATACCTTATTTACATAAGTATTCAGACCCTTTGCTATGAGAATCGAAATTGAGCTCAGGTGTGTCCTGTTTCCCTTGATCAGCCTTGAGATGTTTCTACTACTTGATTGGAGTCCACCTGTGGTAAATAAAAAATAAAACACTGGTTTTGCTTTGTTATTACTGGGTATTGTGTGTAGATTGATAAGGGGTAAAAAATCTATTTAATCAATTTTAGAATAAGGCTGTAACGTAACATAATGTGGAAAAAGTCAAGGGGTCTGATTACATGCCGAATGCATTGTATGCCTCATATTCTCATTTTCTACTTGGGTGCATACAAACATGAATCAGACCTTCATTAGACTTTCATGAGGGTCCAGAAAGACAACCCACTGCTTTTACTGTATCTACTTTACATTAGATCCCTAGTCACAAAGGTATCGGGAAGTGTTTGGCTAACAATGATGTATGGCACATACCCACAACCATGCATTATCATAAAGAGTAGCACAATTGTTAGATAATAGGAGAGAAAATCATTTTTCAGCCCCTGAGCCAGACAAAGCACCTAGATTGGAAGGGCAGCTTTTAGAATGTAACTACTAAGTATTGGGTGTAAATTAGGCATTCATTCTCTGGAATGAGACCCTGCATAGCAATCCACTGAGTTGATGGAGGCAAAGAAATTAGAGGGATAATGAGAGATTGAAAAGATATGAGGGAAAGAGAATGAACAACAGACAGGGATCATAGCCTCGGAAAATGAAGTCAGGTAAGGGAAAGAAGCTAGGCAGAGAAAACCGAGGGAGGAGAGGCAGTGAGAGAAAGGGCAGATTGGGAATAATAACAACAGGAAAGGACATTTATAAACATGTCTCTATAGTAACCAGCTGGTAATTTGGCTGGTGGGAGAGAAAGAGGGGGATATAGCGGGATTTATCACCGCCACCAGAATCAGACTGGTTATTATAGTGAGAGAGGGAGAAAAAAGAGAGATCTCGAGAGAAAAGGAGAGTGAGAGGAGAAGGAGGAGTTAGAGGGTGAAAGAAAATAAAGAATAGATTGAAAGTGAGAGACAGCAAGATACAGACAAAGAAGTAGAAGCAGAGGTGATCGAAAAAGAGATAGCGGGGATAAAACATGCAGATTTGCAGAAAAACAAGAGATGATTGTCTTCGTTCCCCAGAACAAAATAAAAAAGGACATAATCTTCCCTTGGGTTCCATAATTCTGGTGATAGTGCTGTAGTTTGGCCCTGCTGTGGGAGTGGTTACATCTCATTGTCTGCGCCCGAAGGGGGACCCTATTCCCTCAATAGTGCACTACTTTGACCATGCGGGCCCTGGTCA
Source organism: Oncorhynchus masou masou (assembly GCF_036934945.1). Classification (NCBI taxonomy): domain Eukaryota; kingdom Metazoa; phylum Chordata; class Actinopteri; order Salmoniformes; family Salmonidae; genus Oncorhynchus; species Oncorhynchus masou. The sequence goes on along the minus strand of NC_088223.1, from coordinate 44,659,945 downwards.
AAAGTAGTGCACTATATAGGGAAAAGGGTGCCATTTCGGACACACCCTCTTTTTATTACACCGTTCTCAGGGTGCTTTACCCTGGCTGTGTAAAATCACAAGCATTTACAGCCAACCTATACTAGGAGGCAATAATGTTGTTAGGAAGAGACAAAAAGGGGTGAGATTGGGCATTTAAGATAGAGGTAATTTGTACTGTATCGCTACGTGCTCAACATACTTCACCATTTCCCCTGTGAGGACATTTTCCAGGTCCCCACGAGGACAAAGGCTATTTTAAGCTTAGGGGTTAGGTTTAGGGTTAGAATTAGGGTTAGGGCAGTGGTCACAACCGTTGCTGAGTCTAGATCACTTTCTGGATCAAAATGCAAGCGGAGATCTACTACTCAGAGTTTTTTTTAAGCATGACTTAACAAAATAAGCCTATGCAACATTTACCAATTAAAAACAGTTCTGTAGCAATGAGGTTCGTGCATTAGGCTATAGGCCCAATACAGTATCACTTCATATTGGCTATGCTTCAATTGCCCTGCCAATGTTGTTCTTCTCAGATCGTTCCTATGACCAGAGAAAGTGAAATATTCCTTGATATTAAAAGACGCAAACTGCTAATAATAACAATGCAAGCTTATCGAAACACTATACCCATTCATTGCAGCTGCAGTGCTGGATACACTTATAAAGCTTACATGGCTTGTAAAGGTGTTGAACAAAAGGAAAGGGGGATACCTAGTCAGTGGTACAACTGAATGCATTCAACTGAAATGTGTCTTCCGTATTCAACCCAACCCATCTGAATCAGAGAGGTGGGGGGGGGGGCTGCCTTAATCGACATCCACTTCATCGGCACCCGGGGAACAGTGGGTTAACTGCCTTGCTCAGGGATAGAATGACAGATATTTACCTAGTCAGCTCGGGGATTTGATCCAGAAACCTTTTGGTTACTGGCCTAATGCTTCTACCCGCTAGGCTACCTGCACTGTCACCAAAGTGTTGACAGTGCTGAATAACAACTAACACGAACTTACACATGCAAACAGCAGCTTTTTGCTATATTTGTTGAGTGTCTTGTCATGGTTTTAAAAGTACTGAAATTTCACAGTATCAAATTTGCTGTTCGTTCAAGGATTCTTTTTTACAGTCTATGGCTCGAGGAAACTGTGCAGACATGGTGAGCTACACTACATGAGTATGTGTACACCTAGGGAGAATGAGCTAGTTAGGGGAGATGTAGAACAGCTGAAGAGGAGAAGAAGGTAACCCTAATAAGACCAGCAGAGAGAGACAGTGGGAAGGAACAGACATAATAAGACATGGTCCTAGAGGCACTGTGTAAACCCAGACATGGATCGAGCTACACTACATGAGTATGTGTACACCTACTAATTGAACATCTCATTCCAAAATCATGGGCATTAATATGGAGTTGGTCCCCACTTTGCTGTAATAACAGCCTCCACTCTTCTGGGAAGGCTTTCCACTCAATGTTGGAACATTGCTGCTATAACAGCCTCCACTCTTCTGGGAAGGTTTTGCTGCAGCGACTTGATTCCATTCAGCCACAAGAGCATTAGTGAGGTCAGGCACTGATGTTGGGCGATTAGGCCTGGCTCGCAGTCGGTGTTCCAATTCATCCCTAAAGGTGTTTGATGGGGTTGACGTCCTGGCTCTGTGCAGGCCAGTCAAGTTCTTACACAACGATCTCAAGAAACCATTTCTGTATGGACCTTGCTTTATGCACGCACGGGGGCATTGTCATGCTGAAACAGAAAAGGGGCTTCCCCAAACTGTTGTCACAAAGTTGAAAGCACAGAATCGTCTAGAATGTCATTGTATGCTGTAGCATTAACTTTACAGTTGGCACTATGCATTGTGGCAGGTAGCGTTCTTCTGGCATTCGCCAAACTAGTATGTTGGACTGCCAGATGGTGAAGTGTGATTCATCACTCCAGAGAACACGTTTCCACTGCTGAGTCCAATGGTGGCGAGCTTTACAACACTCCAGCTGACGCTTGGCATTGCACATGGTGATCTTAGGCTTGTGTGCGGCTCCTTGGCCATGGAAACCCATTTCATGAAACTCTCAACGAATAGTTATTGTTGCTTCTAGAGGCGGTTGCAACCGAGGACAGACGATTTTTACACACCTCAGCACTCGGTGGTCCCATTCTGTGAATTTGTGTGGTCTACCACTTCGCGGCTGAGCCGTTGTTGCTCTTAGACATGTTCACTTCACAATAACAGCACTTACAGTTGACCGGGGCAGATCTAGCAGGGCAGAAATTTGACGAACTGACTTATTGGAAAGGTGGCATCCTATGACGGTGCCACGTTGAAAGTCATCGAGCTCTTCAGTAAGGTTATTATAGTGCCAATGTTTGTCTATGGAGATTGCATGGTGGTGTGCTCAATTTTATACACCTATCAGAAACGGGTGTGGCTAAAATAGCTGAATCCACTCATTTGAAGGGGTGTCCCCATACTTTTGTATATACAGTGTATCTGATTGGCCAGCGGCAGGCTTATAGGTGCACTTGATTTGCTCTCTGGGCCTGACAGGTAGGCGGAGATCTACCATGAGACACCTGAAATGGTTAAAATTGGGAACACTTTGCTTTCCCCGGCACTAGGGCTGCTGAATCAAGTGCACCTGCTGCCAACAGCATTGGGTTTTTACAGAAATGTTTGGTGATCAACCATTGGGTTAGGAGTTAGGTTTACAGTTAGGGGTTAAGGATAGGGTTTTGAGTTAAGGTTAGGGTAAATATTAGGGTTGGGTTAGGGTTAGGCAAAATAGGATTTGAATATAAATAAATTGTAGGTCCCACAAGGATAGTAATACAAAAAATATGTGTGTGTGCGTGTGTTGTTCCTGTTGCTATGGCTGTTCTGTCACCTCCAAGTTTCTTTCTGTCAGGGGGGTGCAATGCTTTTGTTATGAGACATGCTGCATAAGAAGCACATGCTCTTTCCGTCACACACTCAGACACACAATCACATACACAAATCAAATCCCCCCAAAAATGTCACATACACATGGTTAGCAGATGTTAATGTGAGTGTAGCGAAATGCTTGTGCTTAGTTCCGACAATACATTAATATCCAACGAGTAATCTAACCTAACACATTCACAACACCTACCTTATGCACACAAGTGTAAAGGAATGAATAAGAATATGTACATTAAAAAATATATACAGTGCCTTGCGAAAGTATTCGGCCCCCTTGAACTTTGCGACCTTTTGCCACATATCAGGCGTCAAACATAAAGATATAAAACTGTGTTTTTTTGTGAAGAATCAACAACAAGTGGGACACAATCATGAAGTGGAATGACATTTATTGGATATTTCAAACTTTTTTAACAAATCAAAAACTGAAAAATTGGGTGTGTAAAATTATTCAGCCCCCTTAAGTTAATACTTTGTAGCGCCACCTTTTGCTGCGATTACAGCTGTAAGTCGCTTGGGGTATGTCTCTATCAGTTTTGCACATCGAGAGACAGAAATGTTTTCCCATTCCTCCTTGCAAAACAGCTTGAGCTCAGTGAGGTTGGATGGAGAGCATTTGTAAACAGCAGTTTTCAGTTCTTTCCACAGATTCTCGATTGGATTCAGGTCTGGACTTTGATTTGGCCATTCTAACACCTGGATATGTTTATTTTTGAACCATTCCATTGTAGATTTTGCTTTATGTTTTGGATCATTGTCTTGTTGGAAGACAAATCTCCGTCCCAGTCTCAGGTCTTTTGCAGACTCCATCAGGTTTTCTTCCAGAATGGTCCTGTATTTGGCTCCATCCATCTTCCCATCAATTTTAACCATCTTCCCTGTCCCTGCTGAAGAAAAGCAGGCCCAAACCATGATGCTGCCACCACCATGTTTGACAGTGGGGATGGTGTGGTCAGGGTGATGAGCTGTGTTGCTTTTACGCCAAACATAACGTTTTGCATTGTTGCCAAAAAGTTCAATTTTGGTTTCATCTGACCAGAGCACCTTCTTCCACATGTTTGGTGTGTCTCCCAGGTGGCTTGTGGCAAACTTTAAACGACACTTTTTATGGATATCTTTAAGAAATGGCTTTCTCCTTGCCACTCTTCCATAAAAGCCAGATTTGTGCAATATGCGACTGATTGTTGTCCTATGGACAGAGTCTCCCACCTCAGCTGTAGATCTCTGCAGTTCATCCAGAGTGATCATGGGCCTCTTGGCTGCATCTCTGATCAGTCTTCTCCTTGTATGAGCTGAAAGTTTAGAGGGACGGCCAGGTCTTGGTAGATTTGCAGAGGTCTGATACTCCTTCCATTTCAATATTATTGCTTGCACAGTGCTCCTTGGGATGTTTAAAGCTTGGGAAATCTTTTTGTATCCAAATCCGGCTTTAAACTTCTTCACAACAGTATCTCGGACCTGCTTGGTGTGTTCCTTGTTCTTCATGATGCTCTCTGCGCTTTTAACAGACCTCTGAGACTATCACAGTGCAGGTGCATTTATACGGAGACTTGATTACACACAGGTGGATTGTATTTATCATCATTAGTCATTTAGGTCAACATTTGATCATTCAGAGATCCTCACTGAACTTCTGGAGAGAGTTTGCTGCACTGAAAGTAAAGGGGCTGAATAATTTTGCACGCCCAATTTTTCAGTTTTTGATTTGTTAAAAAAGTTTGAAATATCCAATAAATGTCGTTCCACTTCATGATTGTGTCCCACTTGTTGTTGATTCTTCACAAAAAAATACAGTTTTATATCTTTATGTTTGAAGCCTGAAATGTGGCAAAAGGTCGCAAAGTTCAAGGGGGCCGAATACTTTCGCAAGGCACTGTATATGAATGAGTGATGGTATAGAACGGCATGGCAAGATGTATTAGATGGTATAGAGTACAGTATATACATATGAGATGAGTAATGTAGGCTATGTAAACATATAAAAGTGGCATTGTTTAAAGTGGCTAGTGATACATGTATTACATCAAGATGGCAAGATGCAGTAGATGGTATAGAGTACAGTATATACATTTGAGATGAGTAATGTAGGGGATGTAAACATTATATGAAGTGGCATTGTTCAGATACACAAGGAGACAAAGAGAACATGTTACAGGTCCCAGTTTTGGGACTGGTGCAGCAGATAATTGTTCCTGTAACACTGGATAAATTATGAAACAGAAGATGTGGTCTCTCTTTAAAAGGTTCTCTCAATTATTTTATTCAACATTCTCTCAAGTGCAAATCGTCTTTCTGTCTTTTCATTGTATTTCAATGTTTTATTTTGTTTTCTTTAAAGTCTGTTTAATCATTTGTCTTGTAAATCCCTGACATATTATTTCAGAAACATAAAATAATACATAACAATATTAAATTCCAATCCAATTCACATCCTAAAATTCTTTATATTTCTACCTCAAAAACATTTACTCTTAACTTTAATTCACCTGTTTAGGTTATAATTATGTAGTTGACTGTTGCCCACTGTAGCCCTATAGGACTCTAAAACATGAAAGCCTTTAAAGACTGGTATAACTCATTAAAAAGTACTTTATTACTTTACCCAGCTAGCACAGTGGATCTGGTCTGATTCCATCTGAGAGTCAGGGCACTCGGCTGTGAGTCAGATTCGGCCGAGTCTGGGCCGCCTTCGGCAGAATTACTTATAGCTAGGATGCGGGGATTGAGCTCGGGCCGATTCCAGTATGAGTTATCTGGCCCAAATGTATTACTTGGGCCTCGGGCTGATTCCGGTGAGAGTTATCTGGCCCATATGTATTACTTGGGGCTCGGGCCAATTCATGTTGAGAGTTATCTGGCCCAAATGTATTTCTTGGGGCTTGGGTTGATTCCGGTGAGATTTATCCAAGAGTTATCTGACCCAATGTATATTGTGTTTGGCGCTGACAGAGATGACGCCTCGCTTCACATTCTTAGGAAACTATGCAGTATTTTGTTTTTTTTACGTATTATTTCTTACACTGTTACCCCAGGACATCTTAAGTCTTGTTACATACAGCCGGAAGGAACTATTGGATATAAGAGCAACGTCAACTTACATACATTATGACCAGGAATAAGACTTTCCCCAGGCGGATCCTCTGTTTGAACCACCACCCAGGACAATGGATTGGATCCCAGTAGGCGACCAAAAACAACGACGCCACCGAAGGGGCAGACGGGGCAATATTCTGGTCAGGCTCCGTAGAAGGGCACATTGCCCACCCCTCCCGAGTAAACTACTCTCCAATGTCCAGTCTCTTGACAACAAGGTAGACGAAATTCGAGCAAGGGTTGCCTTCCAGAGAGACATCAGAGATTGTAACATTCTTTGTTTCGTGGAAACACGGCTCACTCGGGATACGTTATCAGAGTCAGTACAGCCACCCGGTTTCTTCACGCATCGCGCCGGCAGAAACAATCATCTCTCTGGGAGGAAAGAAGGGCGGGGTGTATGCCTCATGGTGTGATCATAACAACATACAGGAACTCAAGTCCTTTTGTTCACCTGAGCTGGAATTCTTTACGATCAAATGCCGACCGTATTATCTACCAAGAGTATTCTCTTCGATTATGATCACAGTTGTGTAAATCCTCCCCAAGCAGACACCTCGACGGCCCTGAAAGAACTTCATTGGACTCTATGTAAACTGGAAACCACATATCCTGAGGCTGCATTTATTGTAGCTGGGGATTTTAACAAGGCTAATCTGAAAACTTGGCTCCCTAAATTGTATCAGCATATCGAATGTGCAACCCGGGCTGATAAAATTCTGGATCATTGCTACTCTAATTTCCTCGACGCATACAAAGCCATCCCTCTCCCTCCTTTCGTCCAATCTGACTACGACTCCAATTTTGTTGCTCCCACCCTATAGACAGAAACTGAAACAGGAAACGCCCGTGCTCAGGTCTGTTCAACGCTGGTCCGACCAATCTGATTCCTCGCTTCAAGATTACTTTGATCACGTGGACTGGGATATGTTCCGGATAGCATCGGACAATAACACTGATGTATATGCTGATTCGGTGAGTGAGTTTATTAGCAAGCGCATCGGTGATGTGGTACGCACGGTGAATATTAAAACCTTCCCCAACCAGAAACTGTGGATTGGTGGCAGCATTCGCGCAAAACTGAAAGCGCGAACCACTGCTTTTAATCATGGCAAGGCGACCGGAAACATAACCAAATCCCTCCGCAAGGCAATCAAACAAGCTAAGCGTCAGTATAGAGACAAAGTAGAGTCGCAATTCAATGGCTCAGACACAAGATGTATGTGGCAGGGTCTACAGTCAATCACGGACTACAAAAAGAAAACCAGCCCCATCGAGGACACCGATGTCTTGCTCCAAGACCAACTAAACAACTTCTTTGCTCTCCTTCACTGCAGCCAACGTGAGTAAAACATTTAAACGTGTCAACTCTCGCAAGACTGCCGGCCCAGGCGGCATCCCTTGCCGCGTTCTCAGAGCATGTGGCAGACCAGTCTGCTGTTCCCACATGCTTCAAGAGGGCCACCATTGTTCTTGTTCGCAAGAAAGCTAAGGTAACTGAGCACTCATTTCCGTCATCATCAAGTGTTTGAGAGACTAGGATCATATCACCTTCACCCTACCTGACACACTAGACCCACTCCAATTTGCTTACCGTCCCAATAGGTCCACAGACGACACAATCGCAATCACACTGCACACTGCCCTAACCAATCTGGACGAGAGGAATACATATATAAGAATGCTGTTCATCGATTACAGCTCAGCAGTCAACACCATATTACCCTCCAAACCCATCATTAAGCTCGAGACCCTGGGTCTCGACCCCGCCCTGTGCAACTGGGTCCTGGACTTTCTGACAAGCCGCCCCCAGGTGGTGAGGGTAGGGAACCACACACTCCACCCCGCTGATCCTCAACACTGGGGCCCCACAAGGGTGCGTTCTCAGCCCTCTCCTGTACTCCCTGTTCACCCATGACTGCGTCGCCATGCACGCCTCCAACTCAATCATCAAGTTTGCAGACAACACTACAGTGTTAGGCTTGATTACCAACAACGACGAGACAGCCTGCAGGGTGAAGGCCCTCAGAGTGTTGTGTCTGGAAAAGAACCTCACACTCGTGGACTTCAGGAAACAGCAGAGGGAGCATTCCCCTATCCACATCGATGGGACAGTAAGTGGAGAAGGTGGAAAGTTTTAAGTTCCTCGGCGTACACATCACGGACAAACTGAAATGGAGAAGAAATTCGGCTTGTCACCAAAAAAACACTCACAAAGTTTTAGCAGCTCCTGGTACAGCAACTGCTCCGCCCACAACCATAAAGCTCTCCAGAGGGTAGTGAGGTCTGCACAACGCATCACCGGTGGCAAACTACCTGCCCTCCAGGACACCTACACCACGCAATGTCACAGGAAGGCCAAAAAGATCATCAAGGACAACAACCACCCGAGCCTGTTCACCCCGCTATCCTCCAGAAGGTCAGGTCAGTACAGGTGCTTCAAAGCTGGGACCGAGAGACTGAAAAACAGCTTCTATCTCAAGGCCATCAGACTGGTAAACAGCCATCACTAACATTGAGTGGCTGCTGCCAACATACAGACTCAATCTCTAGCCACTTTAATAATTAATAATTGGATGTAATAAATGTATCACTAGTCACTTAATATACTGTATAACAATGATTTCCATCACCAAAGAGTCCACCGTCACAATTTTTGCTAAGAAAGAGATTGGGCTTAAGACACAGACACATCTACATATGCAAGCAAATCACTCATCTCCCTCTGAAAGCTGGAGAGGGAATGTCCTGTTAATCTCTCTCCACCTCTCTTCTCCTACTCTCTCCCTTGATAAGAATCCACGATAAGACACCGGTAAACAACGAGAGGCCCAGACTCACCAGTTTACAGTGTCACCAGAAACCAGGGTATCCCTCACAGGGACTAACAAAGGCAGCGATAAATAACAGTGCACAGTTGACTCCTAAGACACAACCGACACAACACAATACTTGAGAATTAATCACAAAACGCTGTGCAGCTGGGTCCCATTGCCAGAGCCTATCCTGTATGCAGTGGTGACTACAGTAGTATTAGTCAGAGGGTACTTCCCAAATGGCACCCTATTACACAGCCTCAGCATATGGTTGTCTGTGTGATTGATGGTGGTACAGGGTCTCAGGTGAGGTATGTCACTGCTTTATAAACTCCGCACGGACGTCATGTGACACCAGCTAAAAGAGTGTGACCCATTCCATCCGCAGCTCTGTGCTGTCATACGTGGGAAGCGTATTCCACATGGATCCTACGGATGTATAGTTTGTGTGTTTTGCACATACCAATACACACAAGATAGATTAAAACAGTGGCACAAATCATAGAAAAACATAGATGCCAACAACCGTAATGTAAGTATGTGCAAGAAGAGAAATATAGAATAATTATCCATATGCAAGTGCATTTTGTTCATTCCTTGGTACCTTAAACTAATGTGATCCATAAACAAGTACTCTGAGTGCACAAAACATTAGGACCACCTTCCTTATATTGAGTTGCACCCCCTTTTGCCCTCAGAACAGCCTCAATTTGCCGGGTATAGACTCTACAAGGTGTCAAAAGCGTTCCACAGGGATTGTGGCCCATGTTGACTCAAGTTGGCTGGACCATTCTTGATACTCAAACCGGTGCTCCTGGCATCTACTACCATACCCCGTTCAAAGGAACTTCAATATTTTGTCTTGCCCATTGAATGGTACACATACACAATCCATATCTCAATTGTCTCAACAATTGAACTTTCTTCTTTAACCTGTCTCCTCCCCTTCCTCTACACTGATTGAAGTGGATCAATAAGGGATCATAGCTTTCACCTGGATTCACCAGGTCAGTCTGTGACAAGGAAAGAGCAGGTGTTCCTAATGTACACAGTGTATTTATGGATGGTAGCTATATTATTATTTTATGGTTTATCATTGATTTGGATTTGGGCAGCCTGTTGTATTATTTATCTTTGATTGGAGAATATAATAATAGAGAGAAAAACAATGTCGTCTTCTCTCCATTATCTGGGGCATTGTTTGAGAATCAGATTACACTATGCAAATTCAGGATACTTTATCGGTGAGACAAAGCTCGAAGTTTAGGTGCAGAGAAAGAAAATCACTCAGGGAGGAGAGCATGTTGGGCCCAAAATATGGAGGATGTAAAGCAAAGACCATCCATTTTGCATGTGATAAAGAAAAGAAGGAAGAATCGAGGCCGCTAGGTGCTTCAGTCTCAGTCCCCTCTTTGAGCCAATGTGTGCATCCTAAATGGCACCCTATTCCCTACATAGTGCACTACTTTTGACCAGGGCCCAATGGGTCCTGGTCAAAAGTAGTGCCCTAAATAGGTATTTGAGTGTAATTTGGGAGTCAGTCCTAGTCCTAAACGCTTTATTACAGAGACAGTGCCCTTACAGACTTCCAGGGCTGCCAGTGTTTGCCTATCTGTCCAGGAGGATAGAGTCCTATCACTGGAGCGTTTGGGCTAATCCCGCTAATCCCAGCTCTCCCCGTGGGCGCCTCGTGTCTCTTGGCTTCCCTCCTTTGATCCGAGGCTGTTGTAAAAAGCGCCCGTATTGTCCACAACTACGGGGCTCTTTCCACTTCTGATGGTTATTCTCAACACGCAGGTCCGAAGGGAAAAGAGGAGCTTGGCAAGTAGCCACCTTTCTCTCTCCTCCAAAAATATCCTCCTCTCGAATCCTCCTGGAGCACATAGGAAGAGAAGAAGGGAATGGTGCAGGTTGTCTTCCAAGGTAGAATATCGGATTCTACTTGATGCCCATTTCAATCCCATAGAGCCTTGGTGTGATGAGTAATCAAGTCTAAATGGAGTGGAATTTTACTGAGGACAGCCTTCTTTACGGATTAAATTCCGTACAATCAATGATAAACAATATCAGTTGAATTAGGGTCTCAGGATTAGGGTCACTTTAACTTTGAAAGACTGCTGTTCCTAAAGACAAATCTGTTTTTCCTCCATTTAAAGACTGACATGCTGACCACAACGCTTGGCAGTGCGTGCGCGAGCGTTGCAAAATAAATGTACGCATACATTATTAAATCATTGCACACGCACTGCTCACACTGTCAAAGAGCGTCTGCGTAGCCAGGCACTAAAATATAACTTGGTTCTATTTGTGATGCTTGACGCACTGCAAGTCCCGCTTCTCCCATCTCCTCATTGGTTTTTAGGCGCAAATACCCATATGGGTGATTGAAAGATGAACTGAGGTCCACACTCGCTTTTATCTGTGGATTAATTGTCAGAGTAAACCTGTCCCCAAATCAATTAAGTGGATTCGTTTTGATATTTCAAACTGCATGTCCTGATAGTTTCTGGTGTGAGTGGAGAAAATCAACATGCGCCCAATGCCGCACACGTGCGAGTGGTCTGGTCAGTTTATAAGGACAGTCCATAAACATTTAACATTTACATTTACATTTAAGTCATTTGGCAGACGCTCTTATCCAGAGCGACTTACAAATTGGTGAATTCACCTTATGACATCCAGTGGAACAGCCACTTTACAATAGTGCATCTAAATCATTTAAGGGGGGGGGGGGGGGTGAGAAGGATTACTTTATCCTATCCTAGGTATTCCTTAAAGAGGTGGGGTTTCAGGTGTCTCCGGAAGGTGAATACTGGACCTACAGTATATATTATGCCATTACTAATATTTTGAAGACCCTGATGAAGACAGTTTCGAAGTAGCAAAAGTTTATTACAAAAACAGGGGGAGGGCAAACGACAGGTCAAGGGCAGGCAGAGTGTTAGTGTGTTGTAAAACATAGATATGAGCGTATTTTGTTTACACATGGATCAAGCTTAGCATTTTCAGTTCATTTTGACAACAGGATTTCACAGGGATTATTTATCATCATTCCTATCAAAGGGGAAAATCGAATTATGGTTAACCTTTTACACTGTCAATGCGATCATTGCACATTTATGCTAATAGTATTGTTTTTTGCTTTTTTATGTTTGTGTGAAATTGTATGTGTTGGCTTATTTGTATATTAGTGTGTGTGTGTGTGTGTGTGTGTGTGTGTGTGTGTGTGTGTGTGTGTGTGTGTGTGTGTGTGTGTGTGTGTGTGTGTGTGTGTGTGTGTGTGTGTGTGTGTGTGTGTGTGTGTGTGTGTGCGCGCAAAGAATGGACTGTGAATTCTGTGAGGCTGCAATAAGCGTAAAGATCTGATTTCACTTCTTAGTATGCCGCCTGCTTTAGATTTTCTTTTCCTAATTAATACAACATCTTGTAAACATTACATGCTGTTGTTTCTCGTTTCCTGTTCACTCTGAATTATCTAAAGGAGCTTTTTTCCCCTCTGTACCTCACTGTCAAACTTCAAGGAAATGACCTGGAAGGGGTTTGACTTTTCCTTGTCTAGTTCTCCCCAGCAAGCTGTCAATAACAATGATGACAGTAATGTAATCTGCGAAGAATATTCATAAAAACAACAGAGATTAGATATTGGCTATATAATATGCAAATTAATAATAACAAATAATCTGTTTTGTTTTCTATCATATTAACCTGTTAGTATTCCAGTATCTCCTACCACAGAGCACCCATATGTCGGTACAAAAACTAAAAAATGTCACTAACAAGCACTTGAACTGTCATTCCACCATAATCCCCAGTGTTCCCTTTCAATTGACACCATGATTATAAGTGTCTCCTATTTGCAAATTTAAAAGCCTTTAAATGTCCGTATGGTTAAAAAAATGACTCAAGTAAAAGTGAAAGTCACCCAGTAAAATTATTTGGTTTAAAAAAAAAAGTAAATGTAATTGATAAAATGTACTTAAAGTATCAAAAGTAAAATAATAAATAATTTCAAATTCCTTATATTAAGCAAACCAGACGGCACAATCTTGAAGTTTTAAATTTACAGATAGCCAGGGGCACGTTCTCCAACACTCGGACATAATTTACAAACAAAGCATTTGTGTTTATTGAATCCGTCAGATCAGGTAGTAGGGCTGACCAAGAATGCTATCTTCATAAGTGTGTAAATTAGACCATTTTCCTGTCCTACTGAGCATTTAAAATGTAACGAGTACTTTTGGGTGTCAGGGAAAAAAGTACTTTATCTTCTTTATAAATGTGGTGAGATAAAAGTAAATGTTGACAAAAAATAAAAATAGTAAAGTAAATTTCAGATACCCAAAACAAACTACTTTCAGTTGAAATCGGAAGTTTACATACACCTCAGCCAAATTCATTTAAACTAAATTTTTCACAATTCCTGACATTTAATCCCAGTAAAAATTCCCTGTCTTAGGTCTGTTAGGATCACCACTTTATTTTAAGAATGTGAAATTTCAGAATAATGCTTCAGAGATTGATTAATTTCAGCTTTAATTTCTTTCATCACATTCCCAGTGGGTCAGAAGTTTACGTACACTCAATTAGTATTTAGTAGCATTGCCTTTAAAATGTTTAGCTTGGGTCAAACGTTTGGGGTAGCCTTCCACAAGCTTCCCACAATAAGTTGGGTATATTTTTGGCCCATTCTTCCTGGCAGAGCTGGTTTAACTGAGTCAGGTTTGTCGGCCTCCTTGCAAGCACACACTTTTTCAGTTCTGCCCAGAAATGTTCTATAGAAAAGAGGTCAGTACGTTGTGATGGCTAGTCCAATACCTTGAATTTGTTGTCCTTTAGCCATCTTGCCACAACTTTGGAAGTATGCTTGGGGTCATTGTCCATTTGGAAGACCCATTTGCAACCAAGCTTAACTTCCTGACTGATGTCTTGAGAAGTTGCTTGAATATATCCACATAATTTCCCTTCCTCATGATGCCATCTTTTTTGTGAAATGCTCCAGTCCCCCACAACTGCCACCCCTGTGCTTCACGGTTGGGATGGTGTTCTTCGGCTTGCAAGCCTCACCCTTTTCCATCCAAACATAACAATGGTCATTATGGCCAAACAGTTATATGTTTTGTTTCATCAGATCAGAGGACATTTCTCCAAAAAGTACGATCTTTGTCCCCATGAACAGTCGCAAACCATAGACTGGCTTTTTTATGGCGGTTTTGGAGCAGTGGCTTCTTCCTCACTGAGCGGCCTTCCAGGTTATTTCGATATAGGACTCGTTTTACTGTGGATATAGATACTTATGTACCTGTTTCCTCCAGCATCTTCACAAGGTCCTCTGCTGTTGTTCTGGGATTGATTTGCACTTTTCGCACTAAAGTACATTCATCACTAGGAGACAGAACGTATCTCCTTCCTGAGTGGTATGATAGCTGCATGGTCCCATGGTGTTTATAGTTGCGTAATATTGTTTGTACAGATGAACGTGGTACATTCAGGAGTTTGGAAATTGCTCCCGAGGACGAACCAGACTTGTGGAGGTCTACAATTTTTTTCTGAGGTCTTGGCTGATTTCTTTTGATTTTCCCATGATATCAAGCAAAGACTGTAACGTTTGTCATCGGAAGGATACCAAGGTACAGCGTGGTAGGCATACATTCTTTTATTTAAATGTTCCACCAAGAAAAACAATACAACAACCGAACCGCTTCATCGTGCAAACTACACGCACTCAAACAGAGACAAGATCCCACAGTGAAAGAGGGAAAAAGGGCTGCCTAAGTATGATCCCCAATCAGAGACAATGAAAGACAGCTGCCTCTGATTGGGAACCACACTCGGCCAAACACAAAGAAATAGAGAACATAGAATGCCCACCCAAATCACACCCTGACCTCACCAAACATAGAGAATAACAAGGATCTCTATGGTCAGGGCGTGATAAAGACGCAGTGAGTTTGAAGGTAGGCCTTGAAATACATCCACAGGTACACCTCCAATTGACTCAAATGACATCAATTAGCCAGAAGCTTCTAAAGCCATGACATTATTTTCTGGAATTTTCCAAGTTGTTTAAATGCACAGTCAACTTAGTGTATGTAAACTTCTAACCCACTGGAATTGTGATACAGTGAATTATAAGTGAAATAATTGTTGGAAAAATTACTTGTGTCATGCACAAAGTAAATGTACTAACCGACTTGCCAAAACTATAGTTTGTTAACAAGAAATTTGTGGAGTGGTTGAAAAACGAGTTTTAATGACTCCAACCTAAGTGTATGTAAACTTCCAACTTCAACTGTAAGTTGTACTTGAAAGTATTTTTACTTAAGTACTTTACACAACTGAGTATAATGTGCTACCAGCTGCCTGCTGTGAATAGGCTGTCTCAGAGCTGTCTCACTTGGCTGCTGGTGCTTAGTGAATCGTCATGGGCCATTCTCTCCCTCTCCCTTCTCTCTCTCCTCTCCATACATATTCTCCTTCATTTCCCTCTTCTTTCTCCTCTTCGTCTCTTCCTCCTCTCTCTCTCTCTCTCTCTCTCTCTCTCTCTCTCCTCTCTCTCCTCCCTGTCTCTTCCTCTTCTTTCTCCTCTCCTCTGTTCCTTCCTCTCTCTCAGACTGTAGCCTCACGGCCCCTATCAGTGTCACCCTCTCCAGCTGCTGTGTATGCTCAGGGCTTTCTGTGGGTAAGCAAAGCACAACTCCTGCTTCTCACCCCGGATCATGGTGCACCGTGTGAGGAGTGTTTTTATCAGGATTAGGCCCCTGATAATGATGAGCATGGGGAGTGGATCGGCCGAAGTCTATGTTAGAACAGCGCTGGGACAGATTAACACAGCACATAAGTGTTTGGTTGGGCCGCAATACTGTGTTTAAGAATCGGAAGCCTCAGAAAAAAATTAAATAATATGTAGATGTTCCGAAGGGTTCTGTGTATGGTATTACTATAGGGAAGAGGTCAGTAGGACTTGCTCTATTCCAAACAAGCTTCTTAAACCGAACATAAACTAGGCCTACATCTCGTCAACGAAAATGATGGGGGCATCAGATATAAATCAAAAACAAATATGTAGACGTTCGGAGGAGTTATGTGTTTGGTATCCAAGCTGAGTTACTCAACAGTAATTCTATATGGTATGTTTTCACTAGTGTTGCACAGTATACTGAAACTTAGCTTGCACTGGGAGTCTGGGCTGCATCATGTTAGCTCCCCACTCATGCACAGAAGTTAACACTCTTTAATAATGCATCACAGCATATACAAATGTTGAAACTGTTAATGACTGTTTGGAAAACAATGTCCATACAGGCTAGAACACTTTACAATGCAAGAAGCTACCAGTCACTTCCAGCTTTAAAGGCTAAGTTCCTTGCTATTTTACAGCTAAATCTATAACATAATTTCAAAGATGATTGCTAACAAAACTTTATTCATTCACTTAAGTCTTCATCACGTCTTTCACAAAGATGATCTATTGCCTCAGAGAACTGATTGTGGTGTGGATAGGGCTCCTACAGGCGATCTCTCTCTTGATGTTTAATGAGACAAGGCACACTTTTATAAAATAAGCTACATCTATGAAAATGTTGTTGATCAGTACAATAAAACAAGTCCCACATGCAAGGGAAACAGATTGTTTGTCAACTGTAGCCGCATGAAACCAGCCAACAAACTCGATAATTTAATGCATGCACACACTCCTATCGACTGCATTCACCTGTATTGTGAATATGTCTAGGCTACATCTTAATTTCCCTAGTTTATCAATAGAGATGTACCATTCAAATAAATGATTACCATTAGGTTGTGACGTAGTTAAATGGGTAAAAACAAAGTCAAATTGATTGTATTATTGTATAATTCATGTATTAATGCATGCACTGTCACTGGTACTGCTGGTACCCAGGTACTGCTGCTCATTCTGCTTACGAGTTCCAGAGGTCTACGTCACCGGCTTTCTAGGCTTCACTGAACGGGATTCATTATCATCAACCCCGGACTGTCTTGTCTGATTACACACACCTGGTTCCCATTTCCCCTGATTAGTATGCTATATATGTGCCCTCTGTTCCCTCTGTCAGTTACTGTTCCCATGTTCGTTGGTGGTGTGAGTACCTCTGTGTTGGTGCAGCTGTTATGCTGTGTACTATATATATATTGTGTTTTATGGTTATTGTGGCGTTCAACAAGGTTTGGGTACAGCCCAGTGTTTTTGTATATGTGCTTGTTTTGGGTGTATTAAAAACCACTATTGTGTATTCCTGAACCTGTCTCCAAAAATTATTTATACCGGCGTGGCATGCACATGTCACTTAATGCATACACATGTAAAAGGTTTCAAATGTAATGTTATTGAACTCAAAAGACACCCTACAATTGAACAGAGCAGTAGCTGAGTTTATCTGTCTGGATCCCATTCACATGCCTTCTTATTTTTAGCATGGTATCGTTTTGATATTGTTTTGGTATCGTGATATCAAGTAAGGTGACAACACGTATAATCGCATTACTGCTACACACATTAGTAGTGATTACATTGTAGCAGACATTATGGGACTTAGTAATGTGAGTAAGCTCTGTGATAGATGCCTGGGACAGAAAGAAAAGATTGTGTGGCAGAAAGAGTCACCTGAGTCCCAAAAATCAGGTGCAACCCCAATAAATATTGTGTCGTACGGCCACAGAATAACTGTCCACTTTAATTTCACATTTTCCTCCAGTATTTGCCTGCATAATTAAGACTGAGGAGCCTCTGAAACCATCTGTGCAGGTAAACTAATGAGTGCATCTTTCTTTCTCATCCCTTCATTCTCTCTCTCCTCTTGGACAGAGAGAATGAAGGGATGAGAAAGATGCACTCCTGAGTTTAGCCATAGACAGTGTTCGTTGTGGAAGAATTACATAGTTTGAAGACTACCGACATGTCCCCTGGATACCGAAAGCCTCGTGCAGTTTCAGCCCAACAGTTTTTGGAGCCAAGAAAAGTTTAGAAAAGTGAATTATTCAACAGTCTCTCTTTCTCTCGGAATGTGTGAGTGTATCTTACATGTATTAATTCAATTTAGAAGACAAACACAGAGGCACAGCAGACCGCAGGAGGGCAGCCAGAGAGAGAAGCAGAAAACATAAGGAGAGAAAAATATCTGGTTTTATGTCTCTCCCAGACTCCCATTATTCAATGAGACTCTATTCTTTACATAACTCTCTCCGATACTGTTCATTGGGTTTAGGAGAATATACACCCATAATAAAGTGAGGAAGATCGGACCAACAGGTGAGAAAACACATTAAAAAAGAAAGAGCAGTCAACAGACCTTGGCAGTGTCCTAAATGGCACACCCTATTCCCTATATTGTGCATTTCTTTTGACTGGTCAAAAGTAGTGTTCTTTATAGGGAATAGGGTGCCATTTGGCACACAGTTCTCAACTCCCACAACAACAAGCTGGTCCCTAAGGTAAAAGAGAGATGAGAGGAGCCATCAAGACCATTGGGAGGGCTAGAATACATTACTGTCATTCCAGAACACAGATTCGGAGACTCAAAGGAGGTAGAGTAGTGCTAAAGAAATGTAGCAAGAGAGTACGTAGCAAAAGAATGTGGCAAATTCTGAAACATTTCTGTAGTGCTGTAACTGTCAATGGTATTGTAGCAAGATTGATATTGGAAGTTGTAGTGTAAAACTGATATTGAGATGACATACGTCAACAATATATGTAACTGGAAGCTATGGTACAGTATGTTAGACATACAGGAACCACTCAGAACATGTCAAGGCTAACACAGGAGAAAAAGGTTGGATGTAATGTAGTGAACAGTGAATGAATGTAGTAAAACAATGTAGTACAGCACGTAACATCCTGTAGCCTTCAGGCGATATCACTCATACCATGTTCTCCATGGACTTTCCACATGTTTTAAAACTGACTGAGCAATGAAAATCATATTTTAATAAAGTAATCCATCTGTATTGTTTAATAAACATCTTATGCGGAGGTGAGAAAAGAAATGCATAATCATTTGTCATGTATGATGTCAGTCATGATGATAGATCAGATTTTCATTTTAAATTATTATTATTATTATTATTATTATATTATTAAATTATTGGTTCAATATGTATGGTAAAACAAGTCCCAGAACACACATATCGTTAACATAGTGGATATTATGCTTAGGATGAAGCAGATTACTGTCCACTGTCACTTTTTCAATTAGTAATATCATGGCCCTCTCAAGGCTTTTAAATAGACCATAATGTGATATAGCTTTCAAGGCATCATCTTTTTGATAATTGCATTCTTCCTAGGAAGGTCCTCCTTTCATTTAACAATTATGTGGCTCTGAGACTCTAAGTGGCATATTCTTTGTCTGCTTCCCAAATGGCACCCTATTTCCTATGGGCCAGGGTCAAAAGTAGGGCACTATGTAAGGAATAGTGGACCATTTGGGACGCAATCTTGAGAGTGAGTTATATTTGGTACAGTTTTCTCTTTCCTCAGATCTAAAAAGGCTCTGACGAGAAGGATAGGAGGCCTGCGAAGTCTTTGAAGCAACTGTGAATTTTAGAATTTTCAAAGGAGTGGGGGGAGAAGGAGAAAAGGGAAGGAGTGAGAATGTAACATGAGGAATGGATAGAGAAATAGCTTGAGAGACAGTGTGTTTAGGAGAAAGAGGGGGGGAAGAGGGAGTGAAGGAGAGAGGGAGTGAAACAGAGAGAGTACAGTTCCGCCCTGTGAGAGGAGAGTGCAGTGACTGTGAAAGTTCTTAAATAAACACTGCAAGAGAGTAGGAAAGGGAGGGAGAGGGAGAGGGCCACTCAGAGGAAGAAAGAGAGCAAAGAGAGTGAGAGAGAGCAGGTCATCCTTAAGGGCAGGGGAGAAGGCTAGGGAGAGTGTCCACTCAGAAGGAGGGAGAGAGTGAAAGCCAAAGAGCAAGGGAGAGAGAGAGAGGGAGAGCGAGATGGAGGAGGGAAGAAGGGAGGGAGAGAGGGAGAGCCACATAGAAAGAGTGAGAAAGAGCAGGCCACTTGGAGAGAGAGAGAAGTTAATCCAAAATCCCCACACTTCCCCTCGCCCCATGAATTCACAATTTATTTGTCAAATGCTTCGAATACAACAGGTGAAATGTTTACTTTACTTACAAGCCCTTAACCAACAATGCAGTAAGAAAATACCTAAAAAAAGTAAGAGATAAGAATAACAAATTATTAAAGAGCAGCAGTAAATAACAATAGAGGGGCAATATATACAGGGGGAACCGGTACAGAGTCAATGTGCGGGGGCACCGGTGACGGGGTAATTGAGGTGATAGGTACAGTTGTCGAAAGTTTACATGCACCTTAGCCAAATACATTTAAACTCAGTTTTTCACAATTCCTGACATTTAATCCGAGTAAAAATGCCCTGTCTTCGGTCAGATAGGATCATCACTTTATTTTAAGAATGTGAAATGTCAGAATAATAGCAGAGAGAATGATTTATTTCATCTTATATTTCTTTCATCACATTCCCAGTGGGTCAGAAGTTTACATACACTCAATTAGTATTTGGTTGCATTGCCTTAAAATTTTTTAACTTGGGTCAAACATTTGGGGTAGCCTTCCACAAGCTTCCCACAATAAGTTGGGGGAATTTTAGCCCATTCCTTCTGACAGAGCTGATGTAACTGATTCGTGTTTGTAGGCCTTCTTGCTCGCACATGCTTTTTCAGTTCTGCCCACACATTTTCTATCGGAAAGAAGTCAGGGCTTTGTGATGGCCACTCCAATACCTTGACTTTGTTGTCCTTTAGCCATTTTGCCACAACTTTGGAAGTATGCTTGAGGCCATTCTCCATTTGGAAGACCCATTTGCGACCAAGCTTAACTTCCTGACTGATGTCTTGAGATGTTGCTTCAATATATCCACATCATTTTCCTGCCTCATGATGCCATCTATTTTATGAAGTCCACCAGTCGCTCCTGCAGCAAAGCCCCCCACAACATGATGCTGCCACCCCAGGGATTCACGGTTGAGATGGTGTTCTTTGGCTTGCAAGCCTCCCTCTTTTTCCTCCAAACATAACTATGGTTGTTATGGCCAAAAAAAATCTATTTTTGTTTCATCAGACCAGAGGACATTTCTCCAAAAAGTATGATATTTGTCCCCATGTGCAGTTGCAAATCGTAGTCTGGCTTTTATATGTCAGTTTTGGAACAGTGGATTCTTCCTTGCTGAGCGGCCTTTCAGGTTAATGTCGAAATAGGACTTGTTTTACTGTGGATATAGATACTTGTGTACCTGTTTCCTCAGCATCTTCACAGGGTCCTCTGCTGTTGTTCTGGGATTAATTTTCACTTTTCGCACGTTCATCTCAAGGAGACAGAATGTGTCTCCTTCGTGAGTGGTATGATGGCTGTGTGGTCCCATGGTGTTTATAATTGCGCACTATTGTTTGTACAGATGAACGTGGTATCTTCAGGAATTTGGAAATTGCTCCCAAGGATGAACCAGAGTTGTGGAGGTCCACAATTTTTTTCTGAGGTCTTGGCTGATTTCGTTTGATTTTCCCATGATGTCAAGCAAAGAGGCACTGAGTTTGAAGGTAGGCCTTGAAATACATCCACAGGTATACCTCCAATTGACTCAAATGACGTCAATTAGCCTATCAGAAGCTTCTAAAGCCATGACATCATTTTCTGGAAGTTTCCAAGCTATTTAAAGGCAGTCAACTTAGCGTATGTAAACTTCAGACCCACCGGAATTGTAATACATTGAATAATAAGTGAAATAATCTGTCTGTAAACAATTGTTGGAAAAATGACTTGTTTCATGCACAAAGTAACCGACTTGCCAAAACTATAGTTTTTTTTACCAAGAAATGTGTGGAGTGGTTGAAAAAATGAGTTTTAATGACTCCAACCTAAGTGTATGTAAACTTCCGACTTCAACTGTAAGCTGTACTTGAAAGTATTTTTACTGTGCTACCAGCTGCCTGCTGTGAATAGGCCCTCTCAGAGCTTCATGTCCCCTTGGTTGCTGGTGCTCAGTGAATCGTCATGGGCCATTCTCTCCCTCTCCCTTCTCTCTCTCCTCTCCATACATATTCTCCTTCTTCTGATTTTCCTCCCTCTTCTTTTTTAATAACAAAGAGTAGCAGCAGCATAGAAGAGAGTGTGGGGGGGGGCAATGACATTGTTCTTCGTAGTCATTTGAGTCTCATGGCTTGGGGGTAGAAGCTGCCTCTTGGACCTAGACTTGGCGCTCCGGTACCGCTTGCCGTGCGGTAGCAGAGAGAACAGTCTATGACTAGGGTGGCTGGAGTATTTGACAATTTTTAGGGTCTTCCTCCGGCACCGCCTGGTATAGAGGTCCTGGATGGCAGGAAGCCTGAACTCAGTGATGTTTTGGGCCATAAGCACTATCCTCTGTAGTGCCTTGCGGGTAGAGGCCGAGCAGTTGCCATACCAGGCAGTGATACTACCCGTTAGAATGCTCTCGATGGTGCAGCTGTAAAACCTTTTGAGGATCTGAGGACCCATGCCAAATCTTTTCAGTCTCCTGAAGGGGAATAGGTTTTGTCGTGCCCTCTTCAAGACTGTTTTGGTGTGCTTGGACCATGTTAATTTGTTGGTGATGTGGACGCCAAGAAACTTGAATCTCTCAACCTGCTCCACTACAGCCTCGTCAATGAGAATGTGGGTGTGCTCGGTCCTCCTTTTCCTGCAGTCCACAATCATCTCCTTTGTCTTGATCACGTTGAGGGAGAGGTTATTGCCTGGCACCATACGGTCAGGTCTCTGACATTTTTATAGACTGTCTCATGGTTGTCGGTAATCAGGCCTATCACTCTTGTGTCATCAGCAAACTTAATGATGGTGTTGGAGTCGTGCCTGGCCGTGCAGTCATGAGTGAACAGGGAGTACAGGAGGGAACTGACCACGCACCCCTGAGGGGCCCCTGTGTTGAGGTTCAGCGTGGAGGATGTGTTGTTACCTACCCTTACCACCTGGGGCAGCCTGTCAGGAAGTCCTGCCAGATCCAGTTGCAGAGGGAGGTGTTTAGTCCCAGGGTCCTTAGCTTAGTGACGAGCGTTGAGGGCACTATGGTGTTGAACGCTGAACTGTAGTCAATGAATAGCATTCTCACATAGGGGTTCCTTTTGTCCAGGAATGAAAGGGCAGTGTGGAATGCAATACAGATTGCATCATCTGTGGATCTGTTGGTGCGGTATGCAAATTGCACGTTCACTCGCATCTCCACCATATGCACAAGTGTCCCAAAGCTGAAGGAGTGAAAATTATAGAGGTTGTAAAGGCTAATTACACCCTCCGAGGCTACAGGCAAAGTGCTATCCTGACAACCACTGCGATACAGTCCCTTGCAAAAGTATTCATCGCCCTTGGCGTTTTTCCTATTTTGTTGCATTACAACCTGTAATTTAAATAGATTTTTATTTGTATTTCATGTAAAGGACATACACAAAATAGTCCAAATTGGTGAAGTGAAATGATTTTTTTTTTTTTGCTGAAGCCCCTAAATATGATCTGG
Organism: Oncorhynchus masou masou; assembly: GCF_036934945.1. Taxonomy (NCBI): domain Eukaryota; kingdom Metazoa; phylum Chordata; class Actinopteri; order Salmoniformes; family Salmonidae; genus Oncorhynchus; species Oncorhynchus masou. Next base: position 44,636,560 of record NC_088223.1, on the reverse strand, counting down.
TGACCAATTACCCTCCGACGTCACATAATTAGTTAAATAAAGTCCACCTGTGTGCAATCTAAGTGTCACATGATCTGTCACATGATCTCAGTCTATATACACCTGTTCTGAAAGGCTCCAGATTCTGCAACACCACTAAGCAAGGGGCACCACCAAGCAAGCAGCACCATGAAGACCAAGGACAACTTTTGTCAAGGTCAAAGTTGTGGAGAAGCACAGATCAGTGTTGGGTTATAAAAATATATCCAAAAATTGAACATCCCACGGAGCACCAATAAATCCATTATTTAAAAAATGGAAAGAATATGACACCACAACAAACCTGTCAAGATAGGGCCGCCCACCAAAACTCACAGACCAGACAAGGAGGACATTAATCAGAGGCAACAAAGAGATAAAATATAATCCTGAAGGAGCTGCAAAGCTCCACAGCGGAGATTGGAGTATCTGTCCATAGGACCATTTTAAGCTGTACACTCCACAGAGCAGGGCTTTACTGAAAAGTGGCTAGAAAAAAAGCCATTGCTTAAAGAAAAAAATGTGGTGTTCGCCAAAAGTCATGTGGGAGACTTCCCAAACATATGGAAGAAGGTACTCTGGTCAGATGAGACTAAAATTGAACTTTTTGGCCATCAAGGAAAACGCTATGTCTGCCGCAAACCCAACACCTCTCATCACCTCGAGAACACCATCCCCACGGGGAAGCATGGTGGTGGACTGGGACTGGGAAACTGGTCAGAATTGAAGGACTGATGGATGGTGCAAAATACAGGACAATTCTTGAGGGAAACCGGTTTCAGTCTTCAGAGATTTGAGACTGGGACATAGGTTCACCTTCCAGCAGGACAATGACCAAAAACTTTTGTGTCTAGGGGGCAGTATTTTCATTTTTGGAAAAATAACGTTCCCGTAGTAAACGGGATATTTTGTCAGGACAAGATGCTAGAATATGCATATAATTGACAACTTGGGATAGAAAACACTCTAATGTTTCCAAAACTGTAAAAATATTGTCTGTGAGTATAACAGAACTGATGTTACAGGCAAAAGCCTGAGAAAAATCCAAACACTCTTATTTAGAAGGCTCTGCATTCCTATGAGTCCCTATTGAGCAGTGAATGAGATATCATCTAGATTCCTTTTTCTATGGCTTCCCTAATGTGTCTAGTGTCACAATACATAGTTTCAGGCTTTTATTTTTAAAAATGAACCTGAACGTCAACATTGCGTCAGTGGTGAGCTGAAGTCTCTCAGAGTGTTTTGTGCGTAAAGGACAAATGCGGCCATCTCTATCCTACTAAGAAGCCACAAGGCCCAGTTGATATATTATCAAATAGATATTTGAAAAACACCTTGAAGATTGATTATAAACAACGTTTGCCATGTTTCTGTCGATATTATGGAGCTAATTTGGAATATTTTGCGGCGTTTTTGTGACTGCAATTTCCGGGCGATTTCTCAGCCAAACGTGAAGAACAAACGGGGCTATTTCGCCTACAAAAATAATATTTTTGGAAAAAAGGAACATTGGCTATCTAACTAGGAGTCTCGTGAGTGAAAACATCTGAAGCTCATCAAAGCTAAACAATTTAATTTGATTGCTTTTCTGATTCTGTGACCAAGTTACCTGCTGCTAGCTGGACAAAATGCTATGCTAGGCTATCAATAAACTTACACAAATGCTTGTCTAGCTTTGGTTGTAAAGCATATTTTGAAAATCTGAGATGACAGGGTGATTAAGGCTAAGCTGTGTCTCAATACATTTCACTTGTGATTTTCATGAATATGAAATTTTCTAGGAATATTTATGTCCGTTCTGTTATGCTAATTAGTGTCAGTCGATGATTACGCTCCCTCGTGCGGGATGGGGAGTCACTAGAGGATGCTAAAGCAAGACTCGAGTGGTTTAAGGGGAAACATTTAAATGTCTTAGAATGGCCGAGTGTTAACCTCTCTGGCCCACCCGGGACGCAACCGCTCCCCCTTCCAACAATACATGCAAATGCACTACGCCAAATGCTAATAGCACTCGTTAAAACTCAAACGTTCATTAAAATTCACATACAGGGTAGTCAATTCAAGCTACACTCGTTGTGAATCTAGCCAACGAGTCAGATTTGTAAAATGCTTTTCGGCGAAAGCATGAGTAGCTATTATCTGATAGCAGGCAACACACCGAAATACCAGAAGGGCACGTAAACAAAGGAATTAGCGTAGCCGGCGCTACACAAAACGCAGAAATAAAATATCAAACATTCATTACCTTTGACGAGATTCTTTGTTGGCACTCCTATATGTCCCATAAACATCACAATTGGGTCTTTTTTTCGATTAAATCGGTCCTTGTGTACCCAAAATGTCAATTTATGAACATCGTCAGATCCAGTAAAAACACATTTTTAAACGCAACGTTATTTTTTTAAATTAAAAAAGTTGCCTATAAACTTTGACAAAACACTTCAAACTACTTCTGTAATCCAACTTGAGGTATTACTAAACGTTAATAAACGATCAACTTGATCACGGAGCGATCTGTATTCAATAAGCACGAGTTTGGGTAACGTAACTAACTTTTCCGGTTCCATTGTTTACATCTGTGGACTTGACAACCGGATGTGGCTATTACTCAGATGACCAAGGATATTAGTTGAATCGAAATCACAACACTGGCGACATCGTGTGGAAGCTGTAGGAACTGTAATCTCACTCTTAATTATTTTTCCTTCCAATAGACAATACTTGGGCTGGCGGATTGATTTTTTCTTCGTCGATTTAGTGACCAGGTTTTCTGGCGATTTTGACCACAGAATTCGTTCTGTTATAGTCACAGACACCATTGAACCAGTTCTAGAAACTTCAGAGTGTTTTCTATGCACACATACTAATCATATGCATATACTATATTCCTGGCATGAGTAGCAGGACGTTGAAATGTTGCGCGATTTTTAACAGAATGTTGAAAAAAGTTGCCCGATCTCTAAGAGGTTGGGAATTTTTATCAATGATGACTAATTATGTATACATTTCAATCAGGACTGACTAATCAGAATACTATTATGTTACTGTATATGTACTAATCAGAATACTATTATGTTACTGTATATGTATGAATTTTCTTTTTAATCTTAGTACTGAATATAATGTGTGCGAATATAATCAAGAATTAGAACAATGACTGTCTGTACCATGGTAGAAATGAATAAACTTATAGCCAGTCTGGCTAGAAGGCTTATCTACACAAGCATGGCCTTGGCTCGGTCATATATTATCTTAAATAGGGAGAGACATGTGAGAACCATACAGCCATTGTACTACAGCGGGGATGACATGGGCTAGTACTGAAACTAATGAAGTCATTTTCAGTTTATAACCTGTGGTAAAATGTGTAATGGGCAGTACTCTCGTGAATAAAGGCTGCTGTTTGACTTTAAGACTGGGCTCTGTCCATTTTTATACTAATAAGGGTCATACATATCCTTATGAATTGACAGAGTGCTTGATTTTAATTGGGTGTTAAAACATAGAGGAATTTAATTCCTACAACACCTAGTCAAAGCCCAGACCTCAATCCAATTGAGAATCTGTGGTATGACTTAACAATTGCTGTACATCAGCGGAACCCATCCCAGTTGAAAGAGCTGGAGCTTTTTTGCCTTGAAGAATGGACAAAAATACCAGTGGCTAGATGTGCCAAGCTTATAAAGACATACCCCAAGAGGCTTGCAGCTGTATTGGCTTTGGGGGGGTTTAACTTCTTGAAACTCCCCATCCCGGATCCGGGATCGTGACTAAAGCCTCAGGCTCATTAGCATAACGCAACGTTAACGATTTCTGAAAATCGCAAATAAAATGAAAATAATCCATCTGCTCTCAAGCTTAGCCTTTTCTTAACAACACTGTCATCTCAGATTTATGCTTTTGAACCATAGAAATGGACTAATTTGTGTAAGAGTATGCAAAGCTAGCATAGCATTTTGAGTAGCATTTAGCACGCAACATTTTCACAAAAACCAGAAATAAATAAAATCATTTACCTTTGAAGAGCTTCTGATGTTTTCAATGAGGAGACTCTCAGTTACATACCAAATGCGCAGTTTTTCCTGAAAGCGTCTGTGTGTAGGAGAAATCGTTCCGTTTTCTACATTGCGTCTGGCTACCGAAACGAACCGAAAATTCAGTCACCTACAACGTAAAACTTTTTCCGAATTAACTACATAATATCGACCGAAACATGGCAAACGTTGTTTGGAATCAATCCTCAAGGTGTTTTTTCACATATCTCTTCATTGATATGCAGTTCGTGGAAGCTTGCTTTCCTCTCTGTATCCCATGGAAAAATACTGGCAGCTGGCTTTGCGCACCAATTTCGGCGCAGGACACCGGGCGGACACCTGGTAAATGTGGTCTCTTATGGTCAATCTTCCAATGATCTGCCTACAAATACGTCACAATGCTGCAGACACCTTGGGGAAACGACAGAAAGGGCAGGCTCATTCCTCTCGCATTCACAGCCATATAAGGAGACAATGGAAAACAGAGCCTCAAAAATCCTGCTCATTTCTTGGATGCCGTCTCATCTTGGTTTTGCCTGAAGCTCACGTTCTAGGGCACGCACAGAAAATATCTTGGTAGTTCTGGACACGTCAGAGTGTTTTCTTTCGAAAGCTATCAATTATATGCATAGTCGAGCATCTTTTTGTGACAAAATATCTTGTTTAAAACGGGAACGTTTTTCATCCAAAAATGAAATAGCGCCCCCAGAGCATCAACAGGTTAATAGTTATGCACATTCAAATTTTCTGTCTTTTTTGTCTTGTTTGTTTCACAGTAAAAAATATTTTGCATCTTCAAAGTGGTAGGCATGTTGTGTAAATCAAATGATACAAACCCCCCAAAAATCTATTTTAATTCCAGGTTGTAAGTCAACGAAATAGAAAAAATGCCAAGGGGGTGAATACTTTCACAATCCACTGTATGTTTGGAGTTGCGCAATGTAATTCAAAAGAATGGAGAGGCGTGACTACTTATGTCACATATACAGTACAAGAAAGGTTTGGACACACCTACTTATTCCAGGGATTTTCTTTATTTGTAACCCGATTCATGAAACTAGGTGTATGTCGCAAGTCACGACTTCACAAGAGAGCCATTTGAATGTAAAAATGTTTTTATCAAAATGCGTTTTTTGGCAGAAATGCCTTCTCGAACATATGAAATTTCATGTGCCTTAACAACAAACTTATATGCCAACTATAAATAAAAATAAATAAAAAATGTTAAATTACGAGCTTTGTTAGTTAAGCCACAGAAAAAGTCATCGACTTTCCCGCGAGGACTAACGACGCACCCCTGAGAGGCCCCCATGTTGAGGATCCGCATGTGCAGATGTGTTGTCGTCTACCCTTACCACCTGGGTGCGGCCCGTCAGGAAGTCCAGGATCCAGTTGTAGAGGGAGGTGTTTAGTTCCAGCTTAATGATGAGCTTTGTGGGCACAATGGTGTTGAACGCTGAGCTGTAATCAATGAACAGCATCCTCACATAGGTGTTCATTTTGTCTAAGTGGGAAAGGGCAGTATGAGATTGAGTGCAATTGAGATTGCATCATCTGTGGATCTGTTGGGGCGGTATGCAAATTTGAGTGGGTCTAGGGTTTCTGGGATGATGGTGTTGATGTGAGCCATAACCAGCCTTTCAAAGAACTTTATGGCTACCGACGTGAGTGCTACGGGGTGGTAGTCATTTAGGCAGGTTAGCTTCGCTTTCTTGGGTACAGGGACTATGCTGGTCTGCTTGAAACATTTAGGTATTAGAGACTCAGTCAGGAAGAGGTTGAAAATATTGGTAAAGAAACTTGCCAGTTGGTCAGCGCATGCTCTGAGTACAGGTCCTGGTAATCCATCTGGCCCCACAACCTTGTGAATGTTGACCTGTTTAATATGTCTTGCTTACAACAGCTATGGAGAGCGTGACCACACAGTTATTCGGAAAAGCTAGTGCTCTCATGAATGCTTCAGTGCTGCTTGCCTCGAAGCGAGCATAAAAGTTATTTAGCTCATCTGGTAGGCTCACGTCACTGGGCAGCGTGCGGCTAGGTTTTGTCTTTGTAGACCATAATAGTTTTCAAACTCTGCCATATCTGACGAGCGTCAGAGCTTGTGTAGTAGGATTCAATTTTAGTCCTGTACTGATGCTTTGCCTGTTTGATGGTTCATCTGAGGGCATAGCGGGATTTCTTATAAGTGTTCAGATTAGTGTCCCACTCCTTGAAAGCGGCGGCTCTAGAATTTAGCTCGGTGTGGACATTGTCTGTAAACCATGGCTTTTGGTTGGGATATTTATGTACAGTCACTGTGGGGATGACGTCTTCGATGCACTTATTGATGAAGCCAGTGACTGAGGTGGTATACTCCTCAATTCCATTGGATGAATCCAGGAACATATTCCAGTCTGTGCTAGCAAAGCAGTCCTTTAGCATAGCATCTGCGTCATCTGACCACTTCCATATTGAGCGAGTCACTGGTACTTGCTGCTTTAGTTTTTGGTTGTAAGCAGGAATCAGGCGGATAGAATTATGGTCAGATTTAACAAATGGAGGGCGGTGGAGAGCTTTGTATGCGTCTCTGTGTGTGGAGTTACGGTGGTCGAGAGTTTTATTTTATTTTTTTAATCTCTGGTTGCATATGACATGCTGGTAGAAATTAGGTAAAACGGATTTAAGTTTGCCTGCATTAAAGTCCTCGGCCGCTAGGAGCGCTGCATCTGGAAGATAATTTTTCTGTTTGCTTATGGTCTTCTACAGCTCTTTGAGTGCGGTCTTAGTGGCAGTAGACATCTACGAAAAATATGGATGAAAGTTCTCTTGGTAGATAGTGTCATCTACAGTTTATCATGAGGTACTCTACCTCAGGTGAGCAATGCCTCGAGTCTTCCTTAATATTAGCCATCGCGCACCAGCTGTTATTGACAAATTGACACACACCCCCACCCCTTGCACGGAAAACCCAGCTAAATGTATATCATCTATGTTGTCGTTCAGCCACCACTCGGTGAAGCACAAGACATTACAGGTTTTTAATGTCCTGTTGGTAGGATAGTCTTGGACAGAGATCATTCATTTTTTCCAGTGATTGCACATCGGCCAAAAGAATGGATGGTAGAGGCGGGTTAACCACTCGCCGATGAATTCTAACAATGCACCCCGATGTCTGTCCCCTGTCCCCTCGGAGAAGCAGTATATCCTTCGCGCCAGACTCATTAACTTCTTTTGGATCAGCGGGACGCCCACCTCGACAACATCTGGTGAAATTGCAGAGCGTGAAATTCAAAAAAAGTAGTAATATTAAATATTCATAAAAATACAAGTGTTATATACCATTCCTTACCGTAGAATCTTGGTAATCGAACCGCTTTGTCCGATTTACAATAGGCTTTACGGCGAAAGCATAGCATTTGATCGTCTGAGGACAGTGTCTCACCCACTTCCTGCATTAACATGAATTCCTAACCTGCACAGGTGTCACAAAACTCAAGAATAGCAATAAAATAAATCACCTACCTTTGAAGATCTTTCTCTGTTGACAATCCAAAAGGTCCCAGCTACATCACAAATGTTTTGTTCAATAAAGTCCTTCTTTATATCCCCAATAACTCAGTTTAGTTGGTGCGCTTCATTCAATAATCCACCAGTTTCCCCTCATTCAAAATGCATAAAAATTAATCCCAAACGTTACCAATATACTTCGTCCAAACAAGTCAAACAACTTTCCTAATCAATCATCAGGTACCCTAATATGTAAATAAACAATCGAATTTAAGACGGAAAATAGTATGTTCATTCCCGGAAATAAATAACCAAGTGTGCGCCCTCACCGGAGCGCGTCACAAACATTTCCAACCAAGCAGAGGTATAACGAAAGTGAGAAATAACGATAAAATAAATAACTTACCTTTGAAGATCTTCATCTTTTTGCAATCCAAAGGGTCCCAGTTACACAATGAATGGTCATTTTGTTCGATAAAGTCCTTCTTTATATCCCAAAAATGTTTGTTTATTTGGTGCATTTGATTCAGAAATCCACCTGTTCCAACTTGCCCAACATGCAACAAAGGAATCTAAAAAGTTACCTGTAAACTTTGCTTAAACAATTCAAACAACTTTTCTGATCCAACCTTGAGTAAATAATCGATCAAATTTAAGATGGAATAAACTGTGTTCAATACCGGAGAAAAATAATGAGGAGCGTGCACTCAGTCACGCACACCAATAGACTAGAGTCCTTCTGAGTGACACTTCGAAAGAATACGAATACTTCTTCATTTTTCAAAAAACAAGCATGAAACAATTTCTAAAGACTGTCGACATCTAGTGGAAGCCATATGAACTGCAATCCGGGTCCTAATTATCAGACTTTCCCATAGAAAAGCATTGAAAAGTCCAATGACCTCAACAACAACAAAATAATCCTGGATGGATTGTCCTCTGGGTTTTGCCTGCCAAATTAGTTATGTTATACTCACAGACATTATTTTAACAGTTTTAGAAACTTTAGAATGTTTTCTATCCAATACTACCATGCATATGCCTATCCTAGCGTATGGGCCTGAGTAACAGGCAGTTTACTTTGGGCACCTCAGTCATCCAAACTTCCGAATACTTCCTTAAAAAGGCTGTCCAGTCCGAGGTGAGTAATTGCTTTTCTGATATCCAGAAGCTCTATTCGGTTATGAGAGACAGTAGCAGCAAAATTGTGTACAAAACAAGTTGCAAACAATGTGGAAAAACACAAAATAGACCAGTTGGTTAGGAGCCAAGTAAAACGGAAGCCATCCCCTCCAGCGCCATTGTCTACATGAGCCACTGAGTGTATATTTAATTCTATAGTTTATGTACTGTATATGACACTTTGCTTTGACAAAGCACCAGCGGTCATCTCTCACTTAGTACAGGAGGTTAGTGTGCATCGCCTGGGTCTGGGGTCAAAGGTCAGATATTCAACTGTCACTTCTCGTCATGAAGTCTGCACTGTGTTACAATTACATCTGTGTGTGTGTGTGTGTGTGTGTGTGTGGTTCAAACCCAGCTGACGCTGTATGACCTTCCAATGTGAGAAGCATGTGGGCTGAGAAGAGAGTGACAGGGTTGGATGAAGGATGGCAGATGACAGACAGAAAGGTCACACAGCCATGGGGCCATGGAGAGCGTCACCAGGATGGAATAAACATGGGAAGGGTGGTGAAGGATAACTGGTAGAACGGGGGGGGGGTGTGTTCCTCTGCCCTGGTCTAGCAATCATGTCTCTGTCTCTCGCTCTCTTGTCATTTTATCTGCCTCCTCATTCATCCTACCCTGTCTCTGCCTCTCTCTTTCACCTTCTCTCTCTCTCTCTGTCTCTCGCTCTGTCATTTTCTGTCTCCTTATACCTCTTACCCTGTCTCTTCCTCTCTCTATCTCTCTCACCCCCTCACTCTATTGCTCCGTTGGCTCTAGGCGATGCTGTCCGTTCCCCTCTTTCACTCTGTGATGGAGGGATTGCCTGTGGAGTGAGAGGGCAATGAAGCGATGGAGGCCCTCTTGGAAAAACGGATGGAAGAATGGAGAGATGCAAGTAAACATCCTTTCTGTCTGCCACCTGCCTCCTCCTTTACATCTTCTCTTTCTCCGTCACCCTTTCTCAAAAACAATCCCTCCATCCTTCCATATTCTCTTGGTCTACTACAATAAGACAGAAATTGCTCATTAACAATGACAAATTACTTACAGGCACCTATTCAAATATTTAAATGAGTATATAACAACTAGCTTATCCCTAATTAAAACACACTGGAGAAGGTCACCATTGTGCTGCACTCCTCTACTTCCATTCAACTAGGCTGCATCTCAAAATGGTACCATATTCCCTATACAGTGCACTCCTTTTGACCAGAGCCAGTAGTGCACTAAATAGGGAATAGGGTGTTAATTTGGGACGCTGACCATTTCTACAGGTTTACAACATGCTTCATTATATCCTCTCCCACCGTAATGAGACATTTCTATGTATTTGACCAATTAGTATTGGTTATATAGTCAATTTAGCCATTTGCCTTTTCCTCAGGGTTTCACTGCTGTCAACGCGTGTTAGCAGCTCCCCATCCAGAGGTTTGGGGTGCTAGGTACTAGATATCATAATGGTGCATTACTTCTCCAATGCTTTTATAGTCTCCACACAATGTCAACACCTGAGGTAAGGAGATGCATCACTTAGCCATGATAGAAGTGGCTCTGTTGTGGAGCCACGGACCTCCTCTCCCAGCTCCTCTCCTTGACATTATCATTTAATTGCAGGTGTAGCAGGTACTGGTGAGCAGGGTGATATCCCTGATATGTAGCTATGTGCAGCTTTGACTCTGTATGATTGTTACTGTCCACACCATTAGGAAAGCCACATATAATGGTATTGATCCCCGCATCCCCATTTACATTGAACACACTGTCTAATCATTCTGGCTTAATTGCAATTTTAGAATCTTTCGCTATCTCCTGTGACCCTCCATTGTGATTTAAGTGGTTGACCCTCACTGTCACTCATTATGTGGTGACATCTCTGCATGCACAATCAGAATGACTCCAATCTAGTGCAATTAGCGTCTACCTATAATTAAGTGACTTCTCATTGTATGTCTGGTGGGGCTTTCTGTTGGATTGTGTGTACGATTCGCATTTTGGAAGGCAACCTCAAGTCATCACCCCACCTCTCTGCCTCTCTCTGAGAACTAACTTTGTTTCTGCCTCTCAGTAAGCTGTGCACATACTGTTGCACCAGAGCTTATTTGCCAACTACAACTGTGGATTTGGACAGACACAGAGGATAGTGATTGAGAGCTTTATGTAGACAACACATACAGTGTTGCAACGCAATTTTTCAAATGTGTTCAAGTTCAAATCTATTTCTTATACATGCAACAAAATACAACACTGCATGGTCATGCCGATAATATAAAATGGTTAGCCTCGCACTATGCACCATCCCATCCAATTGGCTCACAGTTAAATTGGTATGTGTTCTCGTTGCTGTAGGAACACCATCATGCACTTTTGCATCACTCTGATGTGCATGGATTAGTTTCTTTATAAATGAGTTCACCAGCACAATGAGGAGTTAATGGAGATACAGCGCCTTTGTCTCTGACTGAATGCAATAACATAGCATAGACTGCACTGGTATATGTCACATTTGACTGAGCATGATCAATTCTGTCCTGGCATTTTTATTGATCACCAATATACAGGCTCATGTATTGACCAGTCCGATGGTTAGAATAATGCTGTTGTTCTTCGAACTGTAGAAGAGGAGACGGACAAAGTTGCTGAGCTGTTTTGATTTCCCTGGACAGAGTAAACGGCCTGCTACAAAGCCATAAAAGCTCAAATATGCATATTATTAGTAGATCAGCAAAGTAAGTGAAGATTTATAATGCTGTTTATGACTTTTGTTGACTGCATAATATGGCGGATATATTTGTGTCTTGATTGGGCTCTGAGCGCCGACTCAGATTATTGCATGGTTTGCTTTTTCCGTAAAGCTTTTTTGAAATCTGACACAGCGGTTGCATTAAGGAGAAGTGCATCTAAAATTCTATGCATCACAGTTGTATCTTTTAGCAATGTTTATTATGAGTATTCCTGTAAATTGATGGCTCTCTGCAAAACCAAAGGATGTTTTGGAACTTCTGAACGTAAGGCGCCAAAGTAAACTCAGATTTTTGGATATAAATATGAACTTTACCAAACAAAACATACATGTATTGTGTAACATGAAGTCCTATGAGTGTCATCTGATGAAGATTATCAAAGTTTAGTGATTCATTTGATCTATATTTCTGCTTTTTGTGTATCCTCTCTTTGGCTGGAAAAAATGGCTGTGTTATTCTGTGAATAGGCACTCACCTAACATAATCGTTTGGTTTGCTTTCGTCGTATAGCCTTTTTGAAATCGGACACTGTGGCTGGATTTACAACAAGTGTAACTTTAAAATGGTGTAAAATACATGTATGTTTGAGGAATTTTAATTATGAGATTTCTGTTGTTTTGAATTTGGCGCCCTGCAGTTTCACTGGCTGTTGAAGAGGTGGGACGCTATCGTCTCACGTACCCTAGAGAGGTTAATGTAAATTCCAAAGAAACTTTAAAAATGAACATTACTCTTCGGGATAGGGGGCAGTATTCGGAAGTTTGGATGAATGTGATGCCCAAAATAAACTGCCTGTTACTCAGACCCAGAAGCTAGGATATGCATATATTTGGTAGTATTGGAAAGAAAACACTCTAACATTTCTCTAAATTTGACCGTTTATTTACATATTAGGGTACCTGAGGATTGATTAGAAACGTTGTTTGACTTGTTTGGAAGAAGTTTATTAATAACTTACGGGATTCATTTGAATGCATTTTGAACGAGGGAAACCGGTGGATTACTGAGTCAAGCGTGCCAACTAAACTGACTTTTTGGGATATAAAAGAAGGACTTTATCGAACAAAAGGACCATTTGTTATGGAGCTGGGACCCTTGTGTTTGCAACCAGATGAAGATCTTCAAAGGTAAGTGATTTAATTTATCGCTGTTTCTGACTTTCGTGATGCCTCTGCTCTGCGGGGCACTGTCCTCAGATAATCACAAGGTGTGCTTTCGCCGTAAAGCCTTTTCGAAATCAGACAAAGCGGCTGGATTAACAAGAAGTTAAGCTTTTAAATGATGTGATGTATGACACTTGTATTTTAATGAATGTTTAATATTACGATTTTTTTAATTTGAGTTTCGCGCTTTGCAATTTCACCAGATATTGTCGATGCCGGGCGCTAGTGGTACGCCTATCCCAAAGAGGTTTTAACATACTGAAAACAATCTTGCAGTATGTTAACGGAAATTCCAAAGAAACTTTGGTATAACAATTAACATTACTGTAAAGTTAACAGACAACTTACAGGTAACTGGCTGTCAGTAACTTACTGTAAAAACAACAGGATTAATTTTATAGTGCAGCTCTCCTCTGTGCATATGTGTATTATTTCTGTCTCTCTATAGCCACAGTTTTGTCTCCATCCATCTCCTTCTCTCGCCCCCCTCTACCCTCTCCCTCATCCATCTCTCCCATTTGCATATTCATGTCCTTAGAGCTTTCAACCTACTCCATACTGTGTCATGGCAACTGTCTCTCTCCCCTTTACTCTATCTTTGCAGCCAATACCCCCTCTGCCCCTCTCCCTCTTTCTCCCTCTCCTCAGAGCGAGGCCAATTAAAGAACATCCCAGTTTCATCCCTGTCTCTACCAAGGACCTCTCCAGGGCAGCTAATTAAACACACGCCCTCTTCCTCTCTGTCTCTCTCTGCACTTGCTCCCTCCCTCCGTCATCTCCTCTCATTATCTGTCTCCCCTCGCTCCATCTCTCCTTATTCTCCCGCTTTCCCTGTTCTGCCTCCACTCTTCTTTACCCCTCATCTCACTTATGTACTATGTACTCCGACTCCCTCTGTTTTCCTCTCTCTCGCTCTCTCTCTCTCTCTCTCTCTCTCTCTTTTCACTCGCTACCTGCATTTGTCGGATGAGCAGCTGGGATGAGCAGCTGTTCTTTACAGTGAGGCTGTAGTCTCTGTACAAAGTGCAGGGCTTGTTCCTCCTATGGACAGTGTTAACTATGCAGTGTGACCTCAACCGTGTTCACTTTAGCTGGATGTCCAGTTCTGACAGTTCTAGCTTCTCTCTTACAATACTCCTGATGCTGCAGCTGAGACCGCGCTATGAGACTGCCATCTAGCTCATTGCTAATGGGGTAGTATCCATAGAAACCCTCTGTGTGAACTCGCACAGCTGGGAAAAAAAAGACAGCAACGTATTCACGGGCTAAAATAGGCACATTTATATCCAACACACCTCCTAGGCAAATAAAGACATTTGCCATAACTTCAGGAAACAGAGGTAATGTAGTGTGTTGCCCTTTTAATAATGGAGCATGGTGCCATCTGCCATGCCATAACTTCACCAAAATGTCTGGACAGCGCATAATTCACAGACATTTGGGCTGCTTATACCTGACCTACGTCAATCTGTCACACACCCTGATCTGTCTCACCTATCTTTGTGCTTGTCTCCACCCCCCTCCAGGTGTCGCCCATCTTCCCCACGTAGTTAAACCTGTGTTCTCTGTTTGTCTGTTTACCAGTGTTTGTTCCCATGCTCCTGTCTGTTTCTTGTTACTGTTTCATAGTCTTTCCCAGTTTTGAATCTTCTGCCTGCCCTGACCCTGAGCCTGGCTGCCATTCTATACCTTGACCCACCTCACTGGATTATTGACCCCTACCTGCCCTGACCCTGAGACTGTCTACCGTTCTGGACCTTTTGCACCTTCTCTGGATTACTGACCCCTGTCTGCCTTTGATTTGCCTGTCCCTGTATTAGAAATAAACGTTTGTTTCTTCGACAATGTCTGCATCTGGGTCATACATGAAATGTGATACAATTATTGTTCCCTCAGGGTAAATGAAGCCACTGAAAATATATATTTCATTGTGGTACAACTACTGACATCCTGCCATATCACTGATGTAATTCTTAGGAGTCTTTGTACCATTGTATCAACTCTAGTTACTCTAGTAATGCCACTTTCTCCAGCCAGGAAGATAGTACCTACACAAAGAGCAGTTGTGTGGCAGGAAAGCAGATGCCGCTAGTCTTACTTAGAGACAGCAACTGATTGATAACAGGTTTTTGTTTTTGTGATCCAACCAAGATCACCCAACTCTTGCTCCATCTTTCAATTCCGCTAATTGTAGCAAAATGAATCCTAACTAAACTCCTAGGATTCCTTCCCTCTCCCATCCCACTCCTCTGTCTCTCTCATGTTCTGTCATTCCTGAAGTGGCACTAATCCCCCCCCTTCTCTGTTTCATTTCTTCTTTCCTCCCTCTCTCTTGTTTTTATGATCTGTCATTACCAGAGCAAAACTAATCTCGCCCCTTTCCATGGCAGCTCTGTCTCTTTCCCATCCCCCCTGTCTCCCGTTCCCCCCTCCTGTCACTCGTTGTTTTCTTTCTATCCCTTTCTCCCTCCCTCTTGTACTCTGACACCTAACATTTATTCACCTCTGCCTGTAATGGCATTACCGCCCTCTCTCCTCCCCAGTACTTCTCTTCTCTCTCTCTTCGGGTGAAGCTACATGGACACTGATCACTGTGGAACTGTTTAAAGTAAGAAGTAAACCATTGGAAGTATGGTCTATCAAAATGTACTCTCCTCATAGGTTCTGAAGAAAGATGTGAAACAAATAGAATTGATGTGACATTTAAACAGCATGTCCATAGGTTAAATTGGGAGAGGAACGAAGTAGAACAGAGTTTTTATTTTTATTTTTTTACCTTTATTTAACCAGGCAAGTCAGTTAAGAACACATTCTTATTTTCAATGACGGCCTGGGAACATTGGTTAACTGCCTGTTCAGGAGCAAAACGACAGATGTGTACCTTGCCAGCTTGGGGGTTTGAACTTGCAACCTTCGGGTTACTAGTCCAACGCTCTAACCACTAGGCTACCCTTCCGCCTCAGGATGGAGGCAGCGCGTATTGGGAATTTAAATGATTTCCGTTAGATTCAGAATTTGCATAGGTTCGGTCTCGGCTGATAATTCATTCATATCGTAGCAGCATTCTCTCACACACATACAGTATGATTTTTAAACACTTTCTCTAGCCCAAATACTTACATCATTAAAACAAACTTTATTTAATTTTAACAGACTATACATTTAAAACCAAAAACCAAGCCCCCCCCCACCGCACATAGAACCCCCCTGACGCCCCATACTCCTAAAAAGACTTCTAGATGGTTCACCAGCCCCTTATATACATGCTCCAGTTTTAGCAGAGCCCACACCAGTCCCAGCATCACAGCTCTGGGGTCCCTACATCCCACAACCCAGCATCTCATTCTTCATCTTCCATGTTGACATTTTTTGCCTGCCCCACCAAGTAGGCAATCCCTATGCCTATTTGCAACAGTATACAGAGGCCCTCCAACATATAGGTTCACAGTCAACCCCAACCCTAGGCCTGTGCACCACCACCCCAGGAAAGATACACCCCTACCAACCTGGCACAAGAAGAAAACAAATCTGCAGTCTTTCTTCCCACAGAAAATACACCCCCTCCCCACTGATGCGACTTGGGCTGCTGCAGTGACCTTATTACAGTATTACCGCCACACTGGCTATCAGGAGTCATAAAATGTCATGTGACCGTTCAGTCACGGTAATCTCTTTTTATGCTCTATGGACATACATTGGTAGTATCCAACTCGCTAATGACCATTAGGTTGCTAAAGGCCTGGTACACAGGGCTCCTTTGTCCCTCTAACCACTCTGACATCAATGCAAATGCAATAAAAAAATCACATGAAAACACTATCATACTTTTAAAACTCGCCTCTCTTTGATCCAGTTGAAGAAAGAAGTGGAAAACGGAGTGGAAAACAGGGTCATTGTGGATAGTGCACTAAATGCACTTTCTATGGTGATAATTAATTCAAAACACCCATACATATATTAGTGTTTATGCATACCCATAAGCATATATATGAGCCCAAGACCAAAACAATTAACTGAAAAAAGAAGACGGAAAGCTGTCACTTTGGACCAAATGTCCACCAGCCCTTGGCCACTCTCATTCAACGGGAGGTGTAACACTGATGGCGCCGACAGAGATGGTCGCTTTGCTTCAGGTCCTTAGGAAACTATGCAGTAATTGTTTTTTTAATGTATTTCCTACATTGTTAACCCAGAAAATCTCAAGTGTTATTAAATACAGCCGGGAGGAACTATTGGATGTAAAAGCGACGTCAATTTACCAACATTACGACCCTTTGACATGGGATCGAATCCCAGAGGCCGACCCAAAACAACGCGGTCACCACAGGAGAGGCCGACGGAGTGGCCTACCGGTCAGACTTAGAAGGCGAGCACACCATCCACCGCTTCCGAACATATTACTCACCAATGTCCAATCTCTAGACAACAAGGTGGACGAAATTAGGACACGAGATGCCTTCCAGAGAGACATCAGAGATTGTAATTGGCTCACTCGGGATATGTTGTCAGAGTAGGTACAGCCACCCGGTTTCTTCATTCATCGCTCTGACAGAAACAAACATCTCTCTGGTAAGAAGAAGGGCGGTGGTGTATGCCTTATGATTAACGAGTCATGGTGGCTTAAATGGTGGATTAAATGGTGCCTCTAGAGACAAAACCTCTCTCATCATCACTCAATGCCTAGGCTTACCTCCACTCTACTCACATCCTACCATACCCTTGTCTGTACATTATGCCTTGAATCTATTCTTCCGCGCCCAGAAACCTGCTCCTTTTACTCTCTGTTCCGAACGCACTAGACGACAAGTTCTTTTAGCCTTTAGCAGTACTCTTATCCTACTCCTCCTCTGTTCCTCTGGTGATGTAGAGGTTAACCCAGGTCCTGCAGCCCCCAGCATCACTCCCATTTCCCAGGCGCTCTCATTTGTTGACTTCTGTAACCATAAAAGCATTGGTTTCATGCATGTTAACATTAGAAGCCTCCTCCCTAAATTTGTTTTATTCACTGCTTTAGCACACTCTGCCAACCCGGATGCCCTAGCCGTGTCTGAATCCTGGTTTAAGAATGCCATCAAATATCCTGAAATTTCTATCCATAACTATAACGTTTTCGAACAAGATAGAACTGCCAAAGGGGGCGGAGTTGCAATCTACTGCAGAGATGTCATACTATCCAGGTCTGTGCCCAATCAATTCAAGCTTCTACTTTTAAAACCCCACCTTTTCAGAAGCAAGTCTCTCACTGTTACCACTTGCTATAGACCACCTTCTGCCCCCAGCTGTGCCCTGGACACCATATGTGAATTGATTGCCCCCCCCCATCTATCTTCAGAGCTTGTGCTGTTAGGTGACCTAAACTGGGACATGCTTAACACCCCGGCCATCCTACAATCTAAGCTTAATGCCCTCAATCTCACACAAATTATCAATGAACATACCAGGTACAACCCCAAATCCGTAAACACGGGCACCCTCATAGATATCATCCTAACTAACCTGCCCTCCAAATACACCTCTGTTGTCTTCAACCAGGTTCTCAGCAATCAATGCCTCATTGCCTGTGTCCGTAATGGGTCCACGGTCAAACAACTACCGCTCATCACTGTCAAACGCTCCCTAAAACACTTCAGTGAGCAGGCCTTCCTAATCGACCTGGCCCGGGTATCCTGGAAGGATATTGACCTCATTCCGTCAGGAGAGGATGCCTGGTTATTCTTTAAAAGTGCTTTCCTCACCATCTTAAATAAGCATGGCCCATTCAAAAAATGTAGAACCAGGAACAGTTATAGTTCTTGGTTCACGGCAGGTTGTTGAGTCTGCCGATAAGAATAGACTTTAGAAAGGCACAAATAAATCTTGTGGCGTACTGCCCTGCACTATCGAATAGCCCCCGCGATATGCAACTTTTCAGGGAAGTTGGGAATCAATATAGACATGCAGTTAGGAAAGCAAAGGCTAGCATTTTCAAACAGAAATTTGCATCCTGTAGCACTAATTCCAAAAGGTTTTCACTCAGAATTTTTCTACGTCTTGACCATGCTTTGCACCTGGCTACCTCTACCCCGGTCCTCCACCCCCCACAGTAACTTTCCCAAGCCTCCCCATTTCTCCTTCATCCAAATCCAGATAGCTGATGTTCGGAAAAAGCTGCAAAATCTGGATCACTACAAATCAGCCAGGCTAGACAATCTAGACCCTCTCTTTCTAAAATTATCCGCCAAATTGTTGCAACTCTTATTGCTATCCAGTTTAACCTCTCTTTCGTAACGTCTGAGATCCCTAAAGATTTGAAAGCTGCAGGTCACACTCTAGACCCAAACTGCAACAGACCTATATATATCCGGTTCCGGGTTGGAGCGAGCGGTCGCATCTACACTTCGGTCCGCAGGTAGTATAACTTTTCATTACATTTCATTATAGTACAACGGTTTGATTTGTCTAATCTTAGCAATTTCTTCTTAGCTAGCTACATAGCCGTCCTTGTATCAAAGATAATTGCATAATTATCGTATTTCGTCGTCCTAACGTATCTGCCCAGCAGCTAGCTAAGCAGCTAGCTAACATCCACTGTCCACCAGCACTGTAGAAACTATTACACTCAACTGAACGACTCGATTAGCGTAGTGTCAGCTAGCTACATAGTTGTCTTCGCTGTCTTCGTATCCAAGATAATTGTGTAGTTTAGAGTGTGTAGACTTAGAGTGATTATCTTAATTTACCGAGGTTAGCTAGCCAGCTATTTGTCGTCCTTAACGTAGGAGATGCTGCTAGCTAGCTAGCCAACAGCTAGCCAACCTCTACCGAATTGAACTTCAACTACCCGGTCAACATTCCGCGTCGCTCCACAGGTAGTATCACATTTTCATTTCACTTCATTACAGTACAACGGTTTGATTTGTTTGATCGTAGCTAGCCAGCTACATAGCCGTCTTTGTATCTAAGACAATTGTGTAGTCTAGAGTGATTTTCTAGGTTAGCTGGCCAGCTATTGTCGTTCTTTTAACGTAGCTAGCCAGCTAGCCCCCGAATAGCAGCACTGTAGAAACTAGTACAGTACAACGGTTTGATTTGTTTGATCGTAGCTAGCTAGCTACATAGCCGTCTTTGTATCTAAGACAATTGTGCAGCCTAGAGCGATTTTCTAGGTTAGCTAGCCAGCTATTGTCGTTCTTTTAAGGTAACGTAACGCAATCAACCTGCTAGCTAGCCAGCTAGCCCCCGAATAGCAGCACTGTAGAAACTATTACACTCGACGGAACGACTTGATTAGTGTAGTGTCAACATCGCAGCCACTATCAGCTAGCCTACTCCAGCAGTACTGTATCATTTCAATCATTTTAGTCAATAAGATTCTTGCTACGCAAGCTTAACTTTCTGAACATTCGAGACGTGTAGTCCACTTGTCATTCCAATCTCCTTTGCATTAGCATAGCCTCTTCTGTAGCCTGTCAACTATGTGTCTATCTATCCCTGTTCTCTCCTCTCTGCACAGACCATACAAACGCTCCACACCGCGTGGCCGCGGCCACCCTAATCTGGTGGTCCCAGCGCGCACGACCCACGTGGAGTTCCAGGTCTCCGGTAGCCTCTGGAACTGCCGATCTGCGGCCAACAAGGCAGAGTTCATCTCAGCCTATGCCTCCCTCCAGTCCCTCGACTTCTTGGCACTGACGGAAACATGGATCACCACAGATAACACTGCTACTCCTACTGCTCTCTCTTCGTCCGCCCACGTGTTCTCGCACACCCCGAGAGCTTCTGGTCAGCGGGGTGGTGGCACCGGGATCCTCATCTCTCCCAAGTGGTCATTCTCTCTCTCTCCCCTTACCCATCTGTCTATCGCCTCCTTTGAATTCCATGCTGTCACAGTTACCAGCCCTTTCAAGCTTAACATCCTTATCATTTATCGCCCTCCAGGTTCCCTCGGAGAGTTCATCAATGAGCTTGATGCCTTGATAAGCTCCTTTCCTGAGGACGGCTCACCTCTCACAGTCCTGGGCGACTTTAACCTCCCCACGTCTACCTTTGACTCATTCCTCTCTGCTTCCTTCTTTCCACTCCTCTCCTCTTTTGACCTCACCCTCTCACCTTCCCCCCCTACTCACAAGGCAGGCAATACGCTCGACCTCATCTTTACTAGATGCTGTTCTTCCACTAACCTCATTGCAACTCCCCTCCAAGTCTCCGACCACTACCTTGTATCCTTTTCCCTCTCGCTCTCATCCAACACTTCCCACACTGCCCCTACTCGGATGGTATCGCGCCGTCCCAACCTTCGCTCTCTCTCCCCGCTACTCTCTCCTCTTCCATCCTATCATCTCTTCCCTCTGCTCATACCTTCTCCAACCTATCTCCTGATTCTGCCTCCTCAACCCTCCTCTCTTCCCTTTCTGCATCCTTTGACTCTCTATGTCCCCTATCCTCCAGGCCGGCTCGGTCCTCCCCTCCCGCTCCGTGGCTCGACGACTCATTGCGAGCTCACAGAACAGAGCTCCGGGCAGCCGAGCGGAAATGGAGGAGAACTCGCCTCCCTGCGGACCTGGCATCCTTTCACTCCCTCCTCTCTACATTTTCCTCCTCTGTCTCTGCTGCTAAAGCCACTTTCTACCACTCTAAATTCCAAGCATCTGCCTCTAACCCTAGGAAGCTCTTTGCCACCTTCTCCTCCCTCCTGAATCCTCCTCCCCCCTCCTCCCTCTCTGCAGATGACTTCGTCAACCATTTTGAAAAGAAGGTCGACGACATCCGATCCTCGTTTGCTAAGTCAAACGACACCGCTGGTTCTGCTCACACTGCCCTACCCTGTGCTCTGACCTATTTCTCCCTCTCTCTCCAGATGAAATCTCGCTTCTTGTGACGGCCGGCCGCCCAACGACCTGCCCGCTTGACCCTATCCCCTCCTCTCTTCTCCAGACCATTTCCGGAGACCTTCTCCCTTACCTCACCTCGCTCATCAACTCATCCCTGACCGCTGGCTACGTCCCTTCCGTCTTCAAGAGAGCGAGAGTTGCACCCCTTCTGAAAAAACCTACACTCGATCCCTCCGATGTCAACAACTACAGACCAGTATCCCTTCTTTCTTTTCTCTCTAAAACTCTTGAACGTGCCGTCCTTGGCCAGCTCTCCCGCTATCTCTCTCAGAATGACCTTCTTGATCCAAATCAGTCAGGTTTCAAGACTAGTCATTCAACTTTGACTGCTCTTCTCTGTATCACGGAGGCGCTCCGCACTGCTAAAGCTAACTCTCTCTCCTCTGCTCTCATCCTTCTAGACCTATCGGCTGCCTTCGATACTGTGAACCATCAGATCCTCCTCTCCACCCTCTCCGAGTTGGGCATCTCCGGCGCGGCCCACGCTTGGATTGCGTCCTACCTGACAGGTCGCTCCTACCAGGTGGCGTGGCGAGAATCTGTCTCCTCGCCACGCGCCCTCACCACTGGTGTCCCCCAGGGCTCTGTTCTAGGCCCTCTCCTATTCTCGCTATACACCAAGTCACTTGGCTCTGTCATAACCTTACATGGTCTCTCCTATCATTGCTATGCAGACGACACACAATTAATCTTCTCCTTTCCTCCTGATGACCAGGTGGCGAATCGCATCTCTGCATGTCTGGCAGACATATCAGTGTGGATGACAGATCACCACCTCAAGCTGAACCTCGGCAAGACGGAGCTGCTCTTCCTCCCGGGGAAGGACTGCCCGTTCCATGATCTCGCCATCACGGTTGACAACTCCATTGTGTCCTCCTCCCAGAGCGCTAAGAACCTTGGCGTGATCCTGGACAACACCCTGTCGTTCTCAACCAACATCATGGCGGTGGCCCGTTCCTGTAGGTTCATGCTCTACAACATCCGCAGAGTACGACCCTGCCTCACACAGGAAGCGGCGCAGGTCCTAATCCAGGCACTTGTCATCTCCCGTCTGGATTACTGCAACTCGCTGTTGGCTGGGCTCCCTGCCTGTGCCATTAAACCCCTACAACTCATCCAGAACGCCGCAGCCCGTCTGGTGTTCAACCTTCCCAAGTTCTCTCACGTCACCCCGCTCCTCCGCTCTCTCCACTGGCTTCCAGTTGAAGCTCGCATCCGCTACAAGACCATGGTGCTTGCCTACGGAGCTGTGAGGGGAACGGCACCGCAGTACCTCCAGGCTCTGATCAGGCCCTACACCCAAGCAAGGGCACTGCGTTCATCCACCTCTGGCCTGCTCGCCTCCCTACCACTGAGGAAGTACAGTTCCCGCTCAGCCCAGTCAAAACTGTTCGCTGCTCTGGCCCCCCAATGGTGGAACAAACTCCCTCACGAAGCCAGGACAGCGGAGTCAATCACCACCTTCCGGAGACACCTGAAACCCCACCTCTTCAAGGAATACCTAGGATAGGATAAGTAATCCTTCTCACCCCCCCTCCCCCTTAATGATTTAGATGCACTATTGTAAAGTGGCTGTTCCACTGGATGTCAGAAGGTGAATTCACCAATTTGTAAGTCGCTCTGGATAAGAGCGTCTGCTAAATGACTTAAATGTAATGTAAATGTACCCTGCCTTTCTAAAGTCTTCGTAAGCCAAGTTAACAAACAGATCACCGACCATTCGAATTCCATCGTACCTTTTCCGCAATGCAATCTGGTTTCCGAACTGGTCATGGGTGCACCTCAGCCACGCTCAAGGTCCTAAAAAATATCATAACTGCCTTTCGATAAGAGACAATACTGTACAGCTGTATTCATCGACCTGGCCAAGGCTTTCGACCCTGTCAATCACCATATTCTTATCGGCAGACTCAACAACCTTGGTTTCTCTAATGACTGCGTAGCCTGGTTCACCAACTACTTCTCAGATAGAGTTCAGTGTGTCAAATTGGAGGGCCTGTTGTCCGAACCTCTGGCAGTCTCTATGAGGGTGCCACAGGGTTCAATTCTCGGGCCGCCTCTTTTCTCTGTATACATCAATGATGTCGCTCTTGCTGCTGGTGATTCTCTGATCCACCTCTACGCAGACGACAGCATTCGGTATACTTCTGGCCCTTCTTTGGACACTGTGTTAACTAACCTCCAGACGAGCTTCAATGCAAGTAAAACTAAATGCATGCTCTTCAACTGATTGCTGCCCACACTTGCCCGCCCATCCATCATCACTCCTCTGGACGGTTCTGACTTAGAATATGTGGACAACTACAAATACCTCGGTGTCTGGTTAGACTGTAAACTCTCCTTCCAGAATCACATTAAGCATCTCCAATCCAAAATTAAATCTAGAATCGGCTTCCTATATCGCAACAAAGCATCCTTCACTCATGCTGCCAAACATACCCTTGTAAAACTGACTATCCTACCCATCCTTGACTTCAGCGATGCCATTTACAAAATAGCCTCCAACACTCTACTCAGCAAATCGGATGCAGTCTATCACAGTACTAACCGTTTTGTCACCAAAGCCCCATATACTATCCACCACTGCGACCTATATGCTCTCATTGGCTGGCCCTTGCTTCATATTCATCGCCAAACCCACTGGCTCCCGGTCATCTATAAGTCTTTGCTAGGTAAAGCCCCGCCTTATCTCAGCCCATTGGTCACCATAGCAGCACCCACCCTTAGCACGCGCTCCAGCAGGTATATTTCACTGGTCACCCCCAAAGCCAATTCAAACTGTAAATATGTTTGCCTCTATGGCCTACTTTCTGCCTACCTGCCTACTCTTCTACAATAACACACACTGTACATAGACTTTGAAATGTGTATTTTCTTTTGTGTTATTGACTGTACGTTTGTTTATATGTATCTCTGTGTTGTTTTTGATGCACTGTTTGATCTTGGCCAGGTCATAGTCATAACAACATACAGGAATTCAAGTCCTTTTGTTCACCTGACCTAGAACTCCTTACAATCAAACGCCAACTGCATTATCTCCCAATATAATTATCTTTGATTATAGTCACAGCCTTGTAAACCACGAGCTGGTAGAATTCTGGACCATTGCTACTCTAACTTCCGCGATGCATACAAAGCCCTCCCCCGCCCTCCCTTTGGCAAATCTGACCATGCCTCCATTTTGTTGCTCCGATCCTATAGGCAGAAACTAAAACAGGAAATGCCCATGCTCAGGTCTATCCAATGCTGGTCTGACCAATCGGATTCCACACTTCAAGATTGCTTTGATCACATGGACTGGGATATGTTCCGGGTAGCCTCAAACAATAACAATGATATATACACTGACTCAGTAAGCAAGTTTATTAGCAAGTGCAACGGAGATGTTGTACCCACTTGACCCTCAAAACCTTCCCTAACCAGAAACTGTG
Organism: Oncorhynchus masou masou; assembly: GCF_036934945.1. Classification (NCBI taxonomy): domain Eukaryota; kingdom Metazoa; phylum Chordata; class Actinopteri; order Salmoniformes; family Salmonidae; genus Oncorhynchus; species Oncorhynchus masou. The sequence continues at coordinate 44,611,644 of NC_088223.1, read as the reverse complement.
AATTGATGGCAGTATTCACACAAAACTGAAAGCGCGAAAGACCGCTTGCAAGGTGACTGGAAACATGACCGAATACAAAGAGTGTAGTTATTCCCTCCGCCAGGCAATCAAACAAGCAAAGCGTCAGTATAGAGACAAAGTAGAGTCGCAATTCAACGGCTCAAACACGAGATGTATGTGGCAGCGTCTACAGTCAAAGAAAACCAGCCCCATTGCGGACATCGATGTCTTGCTCCCAGGCAAATTAAACAACTTCTTTGCTCGCTTTGAGGACAATACAGTGCCACTGACACAGTCTGCTACCAAAGCCTGTGGACTGTCCTTCTAACGTGAGTAAAACATTTTAAAAGGTGAACCCTCACAAGGATGCCGGCCCAGACCAGCTGGCTGGTGTGTTTATGGACATATTCAATCAATCCCTATCCCAGTCTGCTGTCCCCACATACTTCAAGATGGTCGCCATTGTTCATGTTCCCAAAAAAGCTAAGGTAACTGAACTAAATGACTATCGCCCCGTAGCAAGTACTTCTGTCATCAAGAAGTGCTTTGAGATGGCCTCCCGGTTGGCGCAGTGGTCTAGGGCACTGCATCTCAGAGACTCTGGGTTCGAGCCCAGGCACTGTCGCAGCCGGCCGGGACTGGGAGATCCATCGGGCGACGCACAATTGGCCTAGCGTCGTCCGGGTTAGGGAATGTTTGGCCGGTAGGGATATCCTTGTCTCATCGCGCACTACCGACTCCTGTGGCGCGCCGGGTGCAATGCACGCTAACCAGGTCGCCAGGTGTTTCCTCCGACACATTGGTGCAGCTGGCTTCCGGGTTGGATGCGCACTGTGTTACGAAGCAGTGCAGCTTGGTTGGGTTGTGTTTCGGAGGACGCATGGCTTTTGACCTTCGTCTCTCCCGAGCCCGTACGGGAGTTGTAGAGATGAGACAAGACAGTAACTACTAACAATTGGATACCAAGAAATTGGGGAGAAAAGGGGGTAAAAAAAAGAAAAGAAAAAAATTAGTGCTTTGAGAAACTAGTCAAGGATCCAATCACCTCCACCTTACCTGTCACCCTAGACCCACTCCATGGGTCACGACCCTGCCCTGTGCAACTGGGTCCTGAACTTTCTAGCGGGCCGCCCCCAGGTGGTGAAGGTAGGAACCAACATCTCCACCCCACTGATCCTCATCACTGGGGCCCCACAAGGGTGCGTTCTCAGCCCTCTCCTGTACTCCCTGTTCACCCATGACTGCGTGGCCATGCAGGCCTCCAACTCAATCATCAAGTTTGCAGACGACACTACAGTGATATGCTTGATGACCAACAACGACAAGATGGCCTACAGGGAGGTGGTGAGGGCCTTCGGAGTGTGGTGTCAGGAAAATAACCTCTCAATCAACGTCAACAAAACAAAGGAGATGATCGTGGACTTCAGGAAACAGCAGAGGGAGCACCCCCCATGAACATCGACGGGACAGTAGTGGAGAAGGTGGAAAGCTTTAAGTTCCTCGGCATACACATCACGGACAAACTGAAATGGTCCACCCACACAGACAGTGTGGTGAAGAAGGCCTCCTCAACCTCAGGTGGCTGAAGAAATTTGGCTTGTCACCTAAAACACTCACAAACTTTTACAGATGCACAATCAAGAGCATCCTGCCGGACTGTATCACCGCCTGCTACGGCAACTTCCCCGCTCTCAACAGCAAGGCTCTCCAGAGGGTGGTGCGGTCTGCCCAATGCATCACCAGGGGCAAACTACCTGCCCTCCAGGAATCCAGAAGGCGATGTCAGTAGAGGTGCATCAAACAAACTTTCAGACGATTCATGTCAAACACTTGGACAGTATTTTGTAATCCAAGCAGAGCAACGATGCTGGCCTCCAGTTCTTCAATAGAGCTAGGTCCCCCTTCTTCAGCAGTAGAGACAGAACTACCCGCTGTCAGTTGACTGGGAAGTACAGAGACTCCTGAAGAGACCTATAAGAGCTTGCTCCCAAATACACCCCAGAAACCGTTATAAAACTCAATCCATCGACCACCAGCACATAGCCTGGGGAGAGCTGCTGCACAGCCACTGTTAGTTCCTAAAACTAAAGATCACCCTCCAGTCCAGCTCTCTGCTCAGGCCCGAGCTTAGGAAACCCCTGTAGAATCTCCTGAGCACACTGTGGATTAGGGTTGATGTCACCGTAGAGGTCTGCGTAGAAGTTTATAGTCATCCTCTTCATCTCCGCTGGATCTGACGTCAGAGACCCTGAAGGACACCGCAAATGAAAAATCTGCTTCTGCTGTAACGACATCCTCTCCAGGTTAAAGAGGAACGCACTCGGAGCATCCATTTCCGTCAGGGTAGCCATCCATGCTATAATAAGCATACGCATTACCTGATCCTGTAAAGAAGACCCCAGCTGCTTCCACCAGGCCTTAAATCCCTCTCTGACCCTAAATACTGCTGCCCAATAAGGCTATACTCAATGCCTCTAATATCCTGCTCCAAACTTAGTAGACCTTGTCCTAGCTGTTCCATGGGCAGAATAGTGCTGGCAAAACAACCTTACTCGTGTTTTCCCCACCTCGCACCATTGACTTAGGTTCTCAAACTGTCCATTACAATACAGCTATCCCTGTCATACTGCAGTAGGTCATTCTTAAGCTTCTCAAAAAGATGCACCGGTCAACCCCCTAGTGGGAGCATAGACATTACCAACAGAAATGGAAAAAAAATATTTCTGCCCGAAACACTAACACCCGCACCTTCTCCTCCCCTGAGGTAGATATTACTTTAAGATCTAGGCCTGTTGAGAACAGAACTGCTACTCCTGCACTTTAGACCCATGACTAAGGAAATACTCCCCCCCCTCTCCATGCCCCACACTAGCTTATTACTGTGGGAATCCTGTAAGAACACCCCATTTAAAACGAAACTCTTACACTACAGCAATCCTATTCCTGTCTCTTCACCCATTTATGTTTAAAACCTCCATAAAAATGGATGACAAAAAAGGAAAGCAAGAAAAGCAACAGAGGTAACAGACAAGGGAAATACATCACCCTGTATTGCATAATGATACCATCATATTTTGTTCACTTTTTCGACCACTTTCTTTCCTTTTGCTGGACCTTTTCCTATCCTTATTCCCCCTCTGACATAGCCACGGGAAGTAGTTTGGGGGTGGGGCTGCTGCAATTTCTTTTGTCTACTGGGGGGTTGGTGCAGAAGAAAAAACATTGTCCGCGCTGAAAACGTCTATCGTCCGCTAATACAGGCTAATACTATTAAAGGACCAGTGCAATACTTTTGTGAAAATGTTTTAACAACATCGATTTGAGTGTTTACCAGCATTTGTAACTTGAGTCTGATAATTATCTGTACAAAACAGTTATTCTGATAATACTTGTGGAATATAAAAATACTTACTTGATATGCTTTCCAGTTTCTTGAAATATTTTACAAATGCAACTTGTGAAAACTGAAAGGGTCTATTCATTCCTTTTCCATTTTAGTAGATGCTCATATCCAGACCAACTTACAGTAGTGAGTCGTAACATTTGTATACTTTTTTGGACTGGTCCCCCGTGGGAATCAAACCCACAACCCTAGCATTGCAAGCGCCATTCTCTACCAATGTACTCAATTACTGTATTGTGCATTGTTTTTCTTCATGGTTATGAAAAGTCTACAGGTACAAACCTAGATGACCAGCCTATGTACAATATGTTAATTTTTTTGGAGCAGCGGAAGTGAAAAACTTGAACCCCAAATAACTTCCGTTGTCTTTGTAAACAAGCTGTTCCGTCGAGGCTGTAAACGGCTAGCTAGCTAATCTAAAATAGTCTAGTTGTTTTCTCCAGGTCAAAATTAGAATTTTTGACCATAGTATTTGCGGGTGGGATGGTCCTTACATCCTGAGAAAATGTACGCTAGATTTCCCAAAGAAATCTCGCAGCGGGCCGCATTGCCTGCATGGATAGTAATGTTAGCAGCAGCAAGAAATGCCTCCTGGATTCTGTGTAGCACATGGGTAAATTTTTTATAAAGTTAATAATCTATTCTAAGTAATGTCAGGTAGCTAGCTAGCTACATATAAATAGGATCGACAGCCATCCAATATTAGTTTTTTTAATGACACAAACATTAGCTTGATCTTCTGAAACAAGTTTACCATTTGGCATTTTATTAGGATCCCAATTAGCTGTTGCAAAAGCAGAAGCTACTCTTCCTGGGGTCCACACAAAACATGAAACAATACAGAATGACATAATACAGAACGTCCTTAGACAATAATAGCTCAAGGAAAGAACTACATACATTTTTTTAAAGGCACACGTAGCTTACATATCAATACATACACACAAACTATCTAGGTCAAATAGGGGAGAGGCGTTATGCCACGAGGTGTTGCTTTATCTGTTTTTTGAGGTTTTAGCAATATGAGATGGAAGGAAGTTCCATGCAATAAGGGCTCTATATAATACTATATGTTTTCTTGAATGTGTTCTGGATTTGGGGACTATGAAAAGACCACTGGTGGCATGTCTGGTGGGATAAGTGTGTGTGTCAGAGCTGTGTGTAAGTTGACAATGCAAACAATTTGGGATTTTCAACACATTAATGTTTCTTGTAAAAAGAAGAAGTGATGCAGTCAGTCTCTCTTCAACTCTTAGCCAAGAGAGACTGGCATGCATAGTATTTATATCATCCCTCTGATTAAGAGCACTCTGTTCTGGGCCAGCTGCAGCTTAAAACCTGTTAGAGATCGGGCCACTTTTTTCAACATTCTGTTAAAAATCGCGCAACATTTCAACGTCCTGCTAATCATGCCAGGAATATAGTACAGTGCCTTGCGAAAGTATTCAGCCCCCTTGAACTTTGCGACCTTTTGCCACATTTCAGGCTTCAAACATAAAGATATAAAACTGTATTTTTTTGTGAAGAATCAACAACAAGTGGGACACAATCATGAAGTGGAACGACATTTATTGGACATTTCAAACTTTTTTAACAAATCAAAAACTGAAAAATTGGGCGTGCAAAATTATTCAGCCCCTTTACTTTCAGTGCAGCAAACTCTCTCCAGAAGTTCAGTGAGGATCTCTGAATGATCCAATGTTGACCTAAATGACTAATGATGATAAATACAATCCACCTGTGTGTAATCAAGTCTCCGTATAAATGCACCTGCACTGTGATAGTCTCAGAGGTCCGTTAAAAGCGCAGAGAGCATCTTGAAGAACAAGGAACACACCAGGCAGGTCCGAGATACTGTTGTGAAGAAGTTTAAAGCCGGATTTGGATACAAAAAGATTTCCCAAGCTTTAAACATCCCAAGGAGCACTGTGCAAGCGATAATATTGAAATGGAAGGAGTATCAGACCTCTGCAAATCTACCAAGACCTGGCCGTCCCTCTAAACTTTCAGCTCATACAAGAAGAAGACTGATCAGAGATGCAGCCAAGAGGCCCATGATCACTCTGGATGAACTGCAGAGATCTACAGCTGAGGTGGGAGACTGTCCATAGGACAACAATCAGTCGTATATTGCACAAATCTGGCCTTTATGGAAGAGTGGCAAGAAGAAAGCCATTTCTTAAAGATATCCATAAAAAGTGTTGTTTAAAGTTTGCCACAAGCCACCTGGGAGACACACCAAACATGTGGAAGAAGGTGCTCTGGTCAGATGAAACCAAAATTGAACTTTTTGGCAACAATGCAAAACGTTATGTTTGGCGTAAAAGCAACACAGCCCATAACCCTGAACACACCATCCCCACTGTCAAACATGGTGGTGGCAGCATCATGGTTTGGGCCTGCTTTTCTTCAGCAGGGACAGGGAAGATGGTTAAAACTGATGGGAAGATGGATGGAGCCAAATACAGGACCATTCTGGAAGAAAACCTGATGGAGTCTGCAAAAGACCTGAGACTGGGATGGAGATTTGTCTTCCAACAAGACAATGATCCAAAACATAAAGCAAAATCTGCAATTGAATGGTTCAAAAATAAACATATCCAGGTGTTAGAATGGCCAATTTTTCAGTTTTTGATTTGTTAAAAAAGTTTGAAATATCCAATAAATGTCGTTCCACTTCATGATTGTGTCCCACTTGTTGTTGATTCTTCACAAAAAAATACAGTTTTATATCTTTATGTTTGAAGCCTGAAATGTGGCAAAAGGTCGCAAAGTTCAAGGGGGCCGAATACTTTCGCAAGGCACTGTATATGCATATGATTAGTATGTGTGCATAGAAAACACTCTGATGTTTCTAAAACTGGTTAAATGATGTCTGTGACTATAACAGAACATGTTTCGTGGTCAAAATCGCAAGGAAACCTGATCACAAAATCGACGAAGAAAAAATCAATCCGCCAGTCTCTGTATTGTCTATTGCAAGGTATAATAGATAACAATGGGCTTACAGTTCCTACAGCTTCCACACGATGTCGCCAGTGTTGTGAATTCTTTGCAGCTAAATCCTTGGTCAAATGAGTAATAGGCACAGCCTTTCGTCGGGTACACAGCAGGAAGAAATGGAAGGGGGAAAGTGGACTACGTTTTCCAAACTTGTTGCTATTGAATACAGATCGCTCCGTGATCAATTTGATAATTTATTAACGTTTACTAATACCTAAAGTTGGATTACAGAAGTAGTTTGAAGTGTTTTGTCAAAGTTTATAGGCAACTTTTTTAATTTAAAAAAATAACGTTGCGTTTATAAACAGTGTTTTTCCTGGATCACACAGTCTTCATAAATGGACATTTTGGGTATACAAGGACCGATTTAATCGAAAAAAAAAGACCCAATTGTGATGTTTATGGGACATATAGGAGTGCCAACAAAGAAGCTTGTCAAAGGTAATGAATGTTTTATATTTTATTTCTGCGTTTTGTGTCGCGCCGGCTACGCAAATTATTTTGTTTACGTCTCCTTCAGGTATTTCGGGGTGTTGCATGCTATCAGATAATAGCTTCTCATGCTTTCGCGGAAAAGCATTTAAAAAATCTGACTTGTTGGCTAGATTCACAACGAGTGTAGCTTGAATTGAGTACCCTGCATGTGTGTTTTAATGAACGTTTGAGTTTTAACGAGTGCTATTAGCATTTGGCGTAGCGCATTTGCATTTATTGTTGGCAAGGTGGGACGCTAGCACGTCGGGTTGCCCAGAGAGGTTAACTAGGTCTTTCATTGCAGCATTGGACCACACGACTGGACAATAATCAAAATGAGACAAAACTAGAGCCTGCAGAACGTGCTTTTTGGAGTGTGATGTCAAAAAAGAAGAGTATCTCTTCATTATGGCTAGACCTCTCCCCATCCTTGCAACCATTGAATCTATATGTTTTGACCATGACAGTTTACGATCTAAGGTAATGCCAAGTAATTTAATCTCCACAACTCCTCAGCCACACCCACACCATTCATTACCAGATTCAGCTACGGTCTACCACTTAAGCACTGATTTGTACCAAATACAACGCTCTTAGTTTTAGAGATGTTCATGACCAGTTTATTACTGGCCACCCATTCCAAAACAGACCGCAACTCTTTGTTAAGGGTTTCAGTGACTTCTTTAGCTGTGGTTGCTGATGTGTATATGGTTGAATGATCAGCATACATGGACACACATGCTTTGTTCAATGCCAGTGGCAGGTCAGTGGTAAAAATAGAAAAGAAGAGAGGGCCTGGAGAGCTGCCCTGCGGTACACCACACTTACATGTTTGACGTTAGAGATGCTTCCATTATTGAAAACCCATTGAGTTCTATTAGATAGATTGCCATATCTCCTGACCCCTCCTGTCTCAGCCTCCAGTATTTATGCTGCAGTAGTTTATGTGTCGTGGGGCTAGGGTCAGTCTGTTATATCTGGAGTACTTATCATGTCTTCTCTGGTGCCCTGTGTGAATTTAAGTATTCTCTCTCTAATTATTTCTTTCTCTCTTTCTTTCTCTCTCTCGGAGGACCTGAACCCTAGGACCATGCCTCAGGCTTACCTGGCATGATGACTCCTTGCTGTCCCCAGTCCACCTGGCCGTGCTGCTGCTCCAGTTTCGACTGTTCTGCCTGCGGCTATGGAATCCTGACCTGTTCACCGGACGTGCTACCTGTCCCAGACCTGCTGTTTTCTACTCTCTAGAGACAGCAGGAGTGGTAGAGATACTCTTAATGATCGGCTATGAAAAGCCAACTGACATTTACTCCTAAGGTGCTGACTTGCTGCACCCTTTACAACTTCTGTGATTATTATTATTTGACCATGCAGGTCATTTATGAACATTTGAACATCTTGGCCATGTTCTGTTATAATCTCCACCCGGCACAGCCAGAAGAGGACTGGCCACCCCACATAGCCTGGTTCCTCTCTAGGTTTCTTCCTAGGGTTTGGCCTTTCTAGGGAGTTTTTCCTAGCCACCGCGCTTCTACACCTGCATTGCTTGCTGTTTGGGGTTTTAGGCTGGGTTTCTGTACAGCACTTTGAAATATCAGCTGATGTACGAAGGGCTATATAAATAAATTTGATTTGATTTTGATTTGATTTGAATACGCAGATTTAAAGAGTCCGTAATTTGCTTTCTAATAATCGTGATCTTTTCCTCAAAGAAGTTCATGAATTTATTACTGCTGAAGTGAAAGCCATCCTCACTTGGGGAATGTTGCTTTTTAGTTAACTTTGCGACAGTATCAAAAATAAATTTGGGATTGTTCTTATTTTCCTCAATTAAGTTGGAAAAATAGGATGATCAAGCAGCACTTATGGCTCTTCAATACTGCGCGGAACTGTCTTTCCAAGCTAGTCGGAAGACTTCCAGTTTGGTGTGGCGCCATTTCCGTTCCAATTTTCTGGAAGCTTGCTTCAGAGCTCGGGTAATTTCTGTATACCAGGGAGCTAGTTTCTTATGATAAATGTTTTTAGTTTTTAGGGGTGCAACTGCATCTAGGGTATTGCGCAAGGTTAAATTGAGTTCCTCAGTTAGGTGGTTAACTGATTTTTGTCCTCTGACGTCCTTGGGTAGACATAGGGAGTCTGGAAGGGCATCAAGGAATCTTTGTGTTGTCTGTGAATTTATAGCACAACTTTTGATGCTCCTTGATTGGCGTCTGAGCAGATTATTTGTTGGAATTGCAAACATAATAAAATGGTGGTCCGATAGTCCAGGATTATGAGGAAAAACATTAAGATCCACAACATTTATTCCATGCGACAAAACTAGGTCCAGAGTATGACTGTGACAGCGAGTAGGTCCAGAGACATGATGGACAAAACCCACTGAGTCGATGATGGCTCCGAAAGCCTTTTGGAGCAGGTCTGTGGACTTTTCCATGTGACTATTAAAGTTACCAAAAATTAGAATATTATCTATTATGACTGCAAGGTCCGATAGGAATTCAGGGAACTCAATGAGGAACGCTGTATACGGCCCAGGAGGCCTGTAAAACAGTAGCTATAAACATTTACATTTACATTTAAGTCATTTAGCAGACGCTCTTATCCAGAGCGACTTACAAATTGGTGAATTCACCTTCTGACATCCAGTGGAACAGCCACTTTACAATAGTGCATCTAAATCAATAAGGGGGGTGGTGAGAAGGATTACTTATCCTATCCTAGGTATTCCTTGAAGAGGTGGGGTTTCAGGTGTCTCCGGAAGGTGGTGATTGACTCCGCTGTCCTGGCGTCGTGAGGGAGTTTGTTCCACCATTGGGGGGCCAGAGCAGCGAACAGTTTTGACTGGGCTGAGCGGGAACTGTACTTCCTCAATGGTAGGGAGGCGAGCAGGCCAGAGGTGGATGAACGCAGTGCCCTTGCTTGGGTGTAGGGCCTGATCAGAGCCTGGAGGTACTGCGGTGCCGTTCCCCTCACAGCTCCGTAGGCAAGCACCATGGTCTTGTAGCGGATGCGAGCTTCAACTGGAAGCCAGTGGAGAGAGCGGAGGAGCGGGGTGACGTGAGAGAACTTGGGAAGGTTGAACACCAGACGGGCTGCGGCGTTCTGGATGAGTTGTAGGGGTTTAATGGCACAGGCAGGGAGCCCAGCCAACAGCGAGTTGCAGTAATCCAGACGGGAGATGACAAGTGCCTGGATTAGGACCTGCGCCGCTTCCTGTGTGAGGCAGGGTCGTACTCTGCGGATGTTGTAGAGCATGAACCTACAGGAACGGGCCACCGCCATGATGTTGGTTGAGAACGACAGGGTGTTGTCCAGGATCACGCCAAGGTTCTTAGCGCTCTGGGAGGAGGACACAATGGAGTTGTCAACCGTGATGGCGAGATCATGGAACGGGCAGTCCTTCCCCGGGAGGAAGAGCAGCTCCGTCTTGCCGAGGTTCAGCTTGAGGTGGTGATCCGTCATCCACACTGATATGTCTGCCAGACATGCAGAGATGCGATTCGCCACCTGGTCATCAGAAGGGGGAAAGGAGAAGATTAATTGTGTGTCGTCTGCATAGCAATGATAGGAGAGACCATGTGAGGTTATGACAGAGCCAAGTGACTTGGTGTATAGCGAGAATAGGAGAGGGCCTAGAACAGAGCCCTGGGGGACACCAGTGGTGAGAGCGCGTGGCGAGGAGACAGATTCTCGCCACGCCACCTGGTAGGAGCGACCTGTCAGGTAGGACGCAATCCAAGCGTGGGCCGCGCCGGAGATGCCCAACTCGGAGAGGGTGGAGAGGAGGATCTGATGGTTCACAGTATCGAAGGCAGCCGATAGGTCTAGAAGGATGAGAGCAGAGGAGAGAGAGTTAGCTTTAGCAGTGCGGAGCGCCTCCGTGATGCAGAGAAGAGCAGTCTCAGTTGAATGACTAGTCTTGAAACCTGACTGATTTGGATCAAGAAGGTCATTCTGAGAGAGATAGCGGGAGAGCTGGCCAAGGACGGCACGTTCAAGAGTTTTGGAGAGAAAAGAAAGAAGGGATACTGGTCTGTAGTTGTTGACATCGGAGGGATCGAGTGTAGGTTTTTTCAGAAGGGGTGCAACTCTCGCTCTCTTGAAGACGGAAGGGACGTAGCCAGCGGTCAGGGATGAGTTGATGAGCGAGGTGAGGTAAGGGAGAAGGTCCCCGGAAATGGTCTGGAGAAGAGAGGAGGGGATAGGGTCGAGCGGGCAGGTTGTTGGGCGGCCGGCCGTCACAAGAAGCGAGATTTCATCTGGAGAGAGAGGGGAGAAAGAGGTCAGAGCACAGGGTAGGGCAGTGTGAGCAGAACCAGCGGTGTCGTTTGACTTAGCAAACGAGGATCGGATGTCGTCGACCTTCTTTCCAAAATGGTTGACGAAGTCATCTGCAGAGAGGGAGGAGGGGGGGAGGGGGAGGAGGATTCAGGAGGGAGGAGAAGGTGGCAAAGAGCTTCCTAGGGTTAGAGGCAGATGCTTGGAATTTAGAGTGGTAGAAAGTGGCTTTAGCAGCAGAGACAGAGGAGGAAAATGTAGAGAGGAGGGAGTGAAAGGATGCCAGGTCCGCAGGGAGGCGAGTTTTCCTCCATTTCCGCTCGGCTGCCCGGAGCTCTGTTCTGTGAGCTCGCAATGAGTCATCGAGCCACGGAGCGGGAGGGGAGGACCGAGCCGGCCTGGAGGATAGGGGACATAGAGAGTCAAAGGATGCAGAAAGGGAAGAGAGGAGGGTTGAGGAGGCAGAATCAGGAGAAAGGTTGGAGAAGGTATGAGCAGAGGGAAGAGATGATAGGATGGAAGAGGAAAGAGTAGCGGGGGAGAGAGAGCGAAGGTTGGGACGGCGCGATACCATCCGAGTAGGGGCAGTGTGGGAAGTGTTGGATGAGAGCGAGAGGGAAAAGGATACAAGGTAGTGGTCGGAGACTTGGAGGGGAGTTGCAGTGAGGTTAGTGGAAGAACAGCATCTAGTAAAGATGAGGTCGAGCGTATTGCCTGCCTTGTGAGTAGGGGGGAAGGTGAGAGGGTGAGGTCAAAAGAGGAGAGGAGTGGAAAGAAGGAGGCAGAGAGGAATGAGTCAAAGGTAGACGTGGGGAGGTTAAAGTCGCCCAGGACTGTGAGAGGTGAGCCGTCCTCAGGAAAGGAGCTTATCAAGGCATCAAGCTCATTGATGAACTCTCCGAGGGAACCTGGAGGGCGATAAATGATAAGGATGTTAAGCTTGAAAGGGCTGGTAACTGTGACAGCATGGAATTCAAAGGAGGCGATAGATAGATGGGTAAGGGGAGAGAGAGAGAATGACCACTTGGGAGAGATGAGGATCCCGGTGCCACCACCCCGCTGACCAGAAGCTCTCGGGGTGTGCGAGAACACGTGGGCGGACGAAGAGAGAGCAGTAGGAGTAGCAGTGTTATCTGTGGTGATCCATGTTTCCGTCAGTGCCAGGAAGTCGAGGGACTGGAGGGAGGCATAGGCTGAGATGAACTCTGCCTTGTTGGCCGCAGATCGGCAGTTCCAGAGGCTACCGGAGACCAGGAACTCCACGTGGGTCGTGCGCGCTGGGACCACCAGATTAGGGTGGCCGCGGCCACGCGGTGTGGAGCGTTTGTATGGTCTGTGCAGAGAGGAGAGAACAGGGATAGATAGACACATAGTTAACAGGGTACAGAAGAGGCTATGCTAATGCAAAGGAGATTGGAATGACAAGTGGACTACACGTCTCGAATGTTCAGAAAGTTAAGCTTACGTAGCAAGAATCTTATTGACTGAAATGATTGAAATGATACAGTACTGCTGGAGTAGGCTAGCTGGTAGTGGCTGCGATGTTGACACTACACTAATCAAGTCGTTCCGTCGAGTGTAATAGTTTCTACAGTGCTGCTATTCGGGGGCTAGCTGGCTAGCTAGCAGGTTGATTGCGTTACGTTACTTTAAAAGAACGACAATAGCTGGCTAGCTAACCTAGAAAATCGCTCTAGGCTACACAATTGTCTTAGATACAAAGACGGCTATGTAGCTAGCTAGCTACGATCAACAAAACAAACCGTTGTACTGTAATAGTTACTACAGTGCTGCTATTCGGGGGCTAGCTGGCTAGCTACGTTAAAAGAACGACAATAGCTGGCCAGCTAACCTAGAAAATCGCTCTAGGCTACACAATTGTCTTAGATACAAAGACGGCTATGTAGCTAGCTAGCTACGATCAAACAAAACAAACCGTTGTACTGTAATAGTTACTACAGTGCTGCTATTCGGGGGCTAGCTGGCTAGCTACGTTAGAAGAACGACAATAGCTGGCCAGCTAACCTAGAAAATCGCTCTAGACTACACAATTGTCTTAGATACAAAGACGGCTATGTAAAAAGTGATTGAGTAGGCTGCATAGATTTCATGACTAGAAGCTTAAAAGACGAAAACATCATTTTTTTTGTGTAAATTGAAATTTGCTATTGTAAATGTTAGCAACACCTCCGCCTTTGCAGGATGCACGGGGGATATGGTCACCAGTGTAACCAGGAGGTGAGGCCTCATTTAACACAGTAAATTCATCAGGCTTAAGTCATGTTTCAGTCAGGCTAATCACATCAAGATTATGATCAGTGATTAGTTAATTGACTATAACTGCCTTTGAAGTAAGGGATCTAACATTAAGTAGCCCTATTTTGAGATGTGAGGTATCACAATCTCTTTCAATAATGGCAGGAATGGAGGAGGTCTTTATTCTAGTGAGATTGCTAAGGCGAACACCGTCATGTTTAGTTTTGCCCAACCTAGGTCGAGGCACAGACACGGTCTCAATGGGGATAGCTGAGCTGACTACACTGACTGTGCTAGTGGCAGACTCTACTAAGCTGGCAGGCTGGCTAACAGCCTGCTGCCTGGCCTGCACCCTATTTCATTGTGGAGCTGGAGGAGTTAGAGCCCTGTCTATGTTGGTAGATAAGATGAGAGCACCCCTCCAGCTAGGATGGAGTCCATCACTCCTCAGCAGGCCAGGCTTGGTCCTGTTTGTGGGTGAGTCCCAGAAAGAGGGCCAATTATCTACAAATTCTATCTTTTGGGAGGGGCAGAAAACAGTTTTCAACCAGCGATTGAGTTGTGCGACTCTGCTGTAGAGCTCATCACTCCCCCTAACTGGGAGGGGGCCAGAGACAATTACTCGATGCCGACACATCTTTCCAGCTGATTTACATGCTGAAGTTATATTGCGCTTGGTGACCTCTGACTGTTTCATCCTAACATCGTTGGTGCCGACGTGGATAACAATATCTCTATACTCTCTACACTCGCCAGTTTTAGCTTTAGCCAGCACCATCTTCAGATTAGCCTTAACGTCAATAGCCCTGCCCCCTGGTAAACAGTGTATGATCGCTGTATGATTCATTTTAAGTCTAATACTGCGGGTAATGGCTTCATTTTACAGTTTCTTCTTCTTTTTGTTGATTTTAGTCACATAATTTCTTAATTTGCAGTAAGTAAGCCAGTCAGATGTGCAGCCAGATTTATTAGCCACTCCTCTTGCCCCATCTCTTTCAACCATACGGTTTTTCAATTCCTCATCAATCCATGGAGCCTTAACAGTTCTAACAGTCAGTTTCTTAACAGGTGCATGTTTATCAATAATTGGAAGAAGCAATTTCATAAATTCATCAAGTGCAGCTTCTGGATGCTCCTCATTAATAATCATTAATAATCACATCAGACCAACAAATTTTTATCCTCCACATAAGAGTCACAGCAAAATCTTTTGCATGATCTCTTATACATTATTTTAGGCCCAGCTGTTGGAACTTTGACTTTCCTGGATATAGCCACTGTATTGTGATCACTGCATCCAATGGGTACAGATATAGCTTTAGAACAAAGTTCTACAGCATTAGTAAAAATGTGATCGATACATGAGGATGATCTTGTTCCTGTAGTGTTTGTAAACACCCTGGTAGGTTGATTAATAATCTGAACCAGATGAACTACCTAGCTAATAATTTGGCTAACCTCATCTAATGAACTGTCACGTCCTGACCTTAGTTCCTTTTTTATGTCTCTATTTTGGTTTGGTCAGGGCGTGAGTTGGGGTGGGCATTCTATGTTTTTCATTCTTTGTTTTGTTCTGTGTGTTGTATTTCTATGTGTTTGGCATGGTATGGTTCCCAATCAGAGGCAGCGGTCAATCGTTGTCTCTGATTGAGAACCATACTTAGGTAGCCTGTTCCCACCTGTGTTTGTGGGTAGTTGTTTTCTGTTTTTGTATTCTGTACCAGACAGAACTGTTTCGGTTTTGTTCATTCTCTTTTGTTGTTTTTTCATTCAGTGTTCAATTCATAAATAAAGATGAACATGTACCACGCTGCACCTTGGTCCTCACCATCTTCAACCCATGACAGCTGTTACATGAACAGATTTCCAGTCCCAAAGAGAGAACTATGACAACACAAAAACTAAATTACAACAAAATATCAAATGTTATATCACTTGAGAATAATGAAGCAAGTCCTAGTCAGTCCTATGCTTCTAATCTTAGATACAGAGACCTGTGAAAGCCGCTAAACCCTGTCTGTGGAAGAAGATCCCAAAGAAATATCGCTAATGGGTATATCGCTAATGGGTTATACAATTTATTCGGGAAGTATTCAGACCCCTTGATTTTTCCACATTTTGTTACGTTACAGCCTTATTCTAAAATTGATTGATTGATTTATGTTCCTCATCAGTCTACACACAATACCCCACAATGGCAAAGCCAAACCAGGTTTCTAGATTTTTTTTACAAAATGTATAAAATAAAAAAACTGAAATGTCATTTATATAACTATTCAGACCCTTTACTCAGTACTTTGTTGAAACACTATTGGCAGCAATTACAGGCTTTAGTCTTCTTAGGTATGACGCTACAAGCTTGGCACCACTGTATTTGGGGAGTTTCTCCCATTCTTCTCTGCAGATCCTCTGAAGCTCTGTCAGGTTGGCTGAGAGTGTCGCCGCACAGCAGCGAATGCATTTATGTTTTTTTATTTGTAATAAATTAGCAAAAATCTTTTTAAAAACAGTTTTTCCTTTCTTATTATGGGGTATTGTGTGTAGATTGATGACACTTTTTTTCATGTAATCCTTTTTAGAATAAGGGTGTAACATAACAAAATGTGGAAAAGGTCAAGGGGTCTGAATACTTTACAAATGCACTGTATATGCTACTGCTTTGCTGTTAAAATTGGTTGTAGGACTACAAAAATAATGTTAAAAGTAACAATGCATAGACCTAGAACATGCACAACAAACCTTGCTCATAGAGATCTAGCTAATGGGTGTGCAGGTTTTTGTTCCAGCTCTGACATTCGGCTTATTATTTGAATTAGACGCTATACATTTAACTATTCAATCATTCCATTTTTTGGAGTAAGGTTGAATGTCTAAACCCACTAACCATTTACATAGGCATTCTTTGTATTATATTAAATAAAGTCTTGAGTATGGTATTCTTGTATTTTTTAGTCATTGAACATTCCCTCTTTGTCTGTTTTATTTGTTTGTCACTCACTCTCATTTTGTCTAATGATATTGCACAGTTTTTAAGCTGCAGTTGATCATTGGTGTTGGTGTAACAATCCATGTATGGCTGACCTAGGATGCAACCCCTGGCACAACAACACTTCATACCACAAAGAAGCATGCATTATCATTCCAAAACCATGATCTTGGTTGAGCTAGGTACTTTAAGTCGCAGGGCGGGTGACATCACCACACGATGGCTACAAGGGCTTTTTCACTTTGTCTTTCCTTGATTATCTCCTCACCTGTATTGTATTGCAACTGTATTGTAGGAGAAGGTACAAGGTCCTTCCCCTCTGACCTTTTCCAATGGGTTTTTAGAAGGAGACGAGGAGAGTAATAGGGAAAGGATGAATTGAGAAAGAGATAAGCACTCACCTGTCAACTAGCTCACACACCCCTGACCTTCTCATTAACCTCAGCACACTCACCTCTCTGCTACACTCACTGACCTCCTCCACATTGACCTCAACACACTCACCCCTCTGCTACACTCACTGACCTCCTCCACATTAACCTCAACACACTCACCCCTCTGTTACACTCACTGACCATCTTCCTTCTCCTCATCAGTCTCAGCAGCCAGCAGATCAGACTTTGTGGACTGAGTCAATCTAGCAACCACATAATTCATTTTGTGGTTATTTAATTCTGCTACATTGACTCAGATCATAGTCGATGGCTGAGTTATACTGTCAGTGGCATAGGAGGAGGTGAAAGGGGTGTGACTGTAGCAGAGGTGAGCTGCAGATGAGTTCTAGTAGCCACTGTGATGTGATGTCTTCCCCCCCCCTGAGACTTAAAGTGGTGTCTCCTCCTGTCTATTATGAATGTATCTATATTGTAATACTGTAAGCATCTTGGCTGCTGGAGGAGATCCTGCAATTTTGCACATTTTGCTTCATTTTGCTACACTCACTGTCCTCCTTCTCCAGTGGTGGTATACTAGCTACAAGTTTAATTTGATTAGGGTTTGCGTCCTGGCCCAGCCAGCCATACAGGTATGGAACTCATTGCTACTTTGCAGCCCAGGGTATTTTTCTCTTGCCTCCACCATCCGTGCTCTACCCTTTTGGTTACTGTGGATGTGAGATTATTTATGGCAGCCATGCCCATTGCAGACATGATGGGATTAGTATTGGCCTCGTGGTTATGTCCAATACACTTGTACATGTGGCTTGTCATTTCTGTGCTGAAACAGGATTTGCAAATCCTCACACATTGTTTACATTTTGCTGAGATGTTTTCTCCATTTGAAATGATACTATTAGAAACAGGAAAAACACTCAGACATCTGAGAACTTGTGTGTGTTAATCATTTGCTAATAACTTAAGATCTTAAGAAAACGCTGGTTTGAAACGGGCAAGATCAGTGTGTTGGTTTTTCATTTGACAATTAATGAGGCTAACCATGTTGAAGGATACAAGATTTGACTTCTACAGCTACTGGACATGCCATCATGAAATAGATTAGTGCAAGGCCTACCCTTGTAATGAAGGTAGGCCTTAAGGATGACATGCTCAGGAGAGAGACATCAGCAAATATCACTATCAAGAGGGTGTGCAGAAAGGAATATTTTAAAGTCAATTTGTTTTCATTTTAAAATACATATGTTTGCCTCGTGTAATGTCTCATCCCAATGTAATTAATATGCAGTTCAACATTATCACCACAAGGTGTCAGCGCTAGCATTTGTTTTACTACATGTAAACAAACCACGAGCTTGGTCTCGTAACGTGAGGTCAATAATACATGCCTTGCACAAGGTAGCAATTCATTAAAACAACACTATGTTTCTTCATTGAAAGTAAGTGGGCAAAAAATCTGGATAAAATATAGTTGCATTTTGGAGGAAGCAGACGAAGAGTTAGCAGAGACAGATCAGCAAGGGGGGAGAGAGAGGTTGATAGTAGGGTAACTACTGCTGCTAGCTAACTTTGATGTTTTTTTTGTTTTTATTTTTAACTAGGCAAGTCAGTTAAGAACAAATTCTTATTTTCAATGACGGCCTAGGAACAGTGGGTTAAATGCCTGTTCAGGGGCAGAATAACAGATTTGTACATTGTCAGCTCGGGGATTTGAACTTGCCGCCCCGGCAAACATTGGACTCGTATGCTAGCTACATTTAGTTTAGTTATATTGTTGGCTGTCGTAAGAGAAAGTAATCTAGCTGGCTAACAAGGTAAGTTGATCTTTCTCCACCTTCACATTACACTAGCCCAGATGTTTTGAGCTCCACTTGTTTAGCAAAAAAAAATAACATGCCTGATTTGCATGCTATTTTGGCATCAATACGTGTCACATATCAGTTTGCAAACAATGTAAAAAAAAAAAAAAGATAAAAATCATTGAATTGATAAAGCCACATATTGCTTTCTTGAGTAAGGCAGCTCCAAAATGCAGGTGTTTCAGCCTAGCTCAGTGCTTTCTATGGAGGTGGGACAGCCAGTGGAAAAAACGGAGCTTAGAGGTTGGTAATGTTCTCTAGTTGCGCCTTGATATGCTCAGTGTTCTGTCACTCATGGGCACACTACGTTAACGCAAAATCAACGGGGAGAGCTCCATTAGAAGTGCCCATCCAAGAAGGCTCAAGGTCATTGGCAACAGATACAATTATGTCAAATCACATTATATGTACTGTAGCTTAGATTGGACTGATCATGTCAATATCATACTTTCAAAATCTTAGCTAGCAAGCTAGCAGTCATCATCATAAATCAAGTCGACAATCTACTGGCGAATCCGTTTCAAACCTTGTCATATGAAGAGAAATTATAGATAAAACATATCGGTGCTCATTGGAAATTGTACATAAGCATTACACAACAAGTTGGAAATCGCAAATTCAACAATGAGTGGTTTAGAAGGAATCAGTGGCTAACTACAAGCATTGCAAAGAAATCAAAGTAAATCACATTTAACTTGTCACATGCGCAGAAAAAAGCAGGATATTCAGCCTCATTTGATATTTGGTGCTGACCTCGACTCAGGTAGGCCGGTAGGTGGGGTTACAAATGGCCATACTCAATTATTGGTTTTACGCAACGATGTCATATCAACATCCATAGAAGGCCAATGTTTGACATCAGCCGGAGTATCCGACTTTAAATTATACAAGCAAATATACTTTCAGAGGACATTCCTGAACCTATGGACTCGGAAGTAGTTGCATGCTCAAATAGTGAGACCACATCCTCAGAGCCCTGCACCACCAGACATCCAGGGTCCATCGACACAATCAATGCACCTGCAAACCCTGAGCCCTGAACCCCCAAGCGCCAAGGGTCCAGTCTCAGTTGGTAAACAGGTCAATGTCAATTGATTGTCATGTTCACTTGTTTAGCCCTAACTTTAAAATGTAGCTGTCTTCATCAGGGGCGGGCAATCTCATCCACAGAGGGCTTTTGTCAAGGCAGGGCTATGTTCCTAAACATTATTCAAGGAGACAATGTGGATCTAGGAATTTAGATATAAACCTGTCACACTGATTCAATTAATCATATTCTGACCCAAGACCCTCATTATTTGCATCATTGGTGTATCTGGTTGGTAGATCTGGTTGGTCCCACACTCGCTGTTGCTAGATAATATTTAATACATTTAATGAGACAATACATTGTTGGAGAACAAAACTGCAGTCACATCGGCTGCCCTCAGGTTTGCTTTGGGTTCTGTACCTTATCATTCCTGAAATGTACATGTCATTACTTCTGCCTAAATATTTTCCCAGGGAAAAGAAAACATACTGCAAACACAACCAGCGAATACATTAATTTCACAAGAGAGACTGAGGCCTCATACCTGGAGACATTTGAGGCCCAGCGTCAGCAGTTGGATCAGCACTTCAATGAGCTGCGTCAAGATGAGGCAGTAGCCAGTGCACCAGACAGGACCGCTGACATGGCCTAGACCGTCTCGTTTAACAACTGCTTGATAGCTGTATTTGGATAGTTTGTCCAAACCATAAAAGGACGTCAGACCAACAGACATACATCAAATTGAATTTTATTTGTCACATGCTCCGAATACAACAGGTGTCACCTTAATAACAACAACGAGGCTATATACAGGGGGTAGACTTGGCGCTCCGATACCGCTTGCTGGGCGGTAGCAGAGAGAACAGTCTATGACTTTATGGTGGGAGTCTGACAATTTTTTGGGCCTTCCTCTGACACAACCTTGTAAATTGGTCCTGGATGGCAGGAAGCTTGGCCCCAGTGATGTACTGGGCCGTACGCACTTCCCTCTGTAGCGGCTTATGTTCGGATGCCGAGCAGTTACCATACTGATGATGATGATGCAACCGGTCAGGATGCTCTCGATGAGGATCTGGGGACACAGGCCAAATCTTTTCAACCTCCTGAGGGGGAAAAGGTGTTGTCGTGCCCTCTTCACAACTGTCTTGGTGTGTTCGGGTACTCCTTTTCCTGTAGTCCACAATCAGCTCCTTTGTCTTGCTCACATTGAGGGAGAAGTTGTTGTCCTGGCACCACACTGCCAGGTGTCTGACGACCTCCCTATAGGCTGTCTCATCGTTGTCGGTGATCAGGCATACCACTGTTGTGTCGTCAGCAAACGTATTGTTGGTGTTGGAGTCGTGCTTGGCCACGCAATCGTGGGTGAACAGGGAGTACAGGAGGGGACTAAGCACGCACAACTGAGGGGCCCCAGTGTTTAGGATCAGCATGGCAGATCTGTTGTTGCCTGCACTTACCACCTGGGGGTGGCCCACCAAGAAGTCCAGGATCCAGTTGCAGAGGGAGGTGTCAAGTCCTTAGCTTAGCGATTAACTTTTTGGGCACTAGGGGGTTGAACGCTGAGCTGTAGTCAATGAACAGCCTTCTCACATAGATGTTCCTTTTGTCTAGGTGGGAAAGTGCAGTGTGAAGTGCAAATGAGATGGCATCATCTGTGGATCTGTTGGGGCAGGATGTGAATTTGAGTGGGTCTAGGGTTTCCGGGATGATGGTGTTGATGTGAATCATGATCAGCCTTTCAAAGCACTTCACGGCTAACCTCATTTAGGCAGATAAGTTCACTTTCTTGGGCACAGGGACTATGGTGGTCTGCTTGAAATAAATATGTAGGTATTAAAGACTCAGTCAGGGAGAGGTTGAACATGTCAGTGAAGACACTTGCCAGTTGGTCCACGCAATGCTCTGAGTACACGTCCTGGTAATCCATCTGGCCCCGCAGCCTTGTGAATGTTGACCTGTTTAAAGGTCTTGCTCACATCGGCTACGGAAAGCGTGATCACACAGTCGTCTGGAACAGCTGGTGTTCTCATGCATGCTTCAGTGTTGCTTGCCTCGAAGCAAGCATAAAAGGCATTTCACTTGTCTGGTGAGCTCTTGTCACTGGGAAGCTCGCGGCTGGGCTTCCCTTTGTAGTCCGTAATAGTTTGCAAACTCTGCCACATCTGACGAGCATCAGAGCCGGTGTAGTAGGATTCAATCTTAGTCTTGTATTAATGCTTTACTGTTTGATGGTTCATCTGAGGGCATAGCGGGATTTCTTATAAGCTCCCGGATTAGTGTCCCGCTTCTTGAAAGCGACAGCTCTAGCCGTTAGCTTGGTGCGGATGTTGTCTCTATTCCATGGCTTTTGGTTGGGATATGTACACACGGTCACTGTTGAACTGACGTCTTCGATGCACTTGTGACTGAAGTGGTATACTCATCAATGCCAATGGATGAATCCAGGAACATATTACAGTCTATGCTAGCAGACTGTACCGTAGCATCGCTGTCATCTGACCACTTCTGTGTTGAGCAAGTCACTGGTACCTCCTACTTAAGGTTTTGCTTGTAAAGCAAGAATCTGGAGGATAGAATTATGGTCAGATTTGCTAAATGGAGGACAGGGGAGAGCTTTATATGCATCTCTGTGTGTGGAGTAAAGGTGGTCTAGAGTTTTTTCCCTCTGGTTGCACATGTAACATGCTGGTAGAAAAGAGGTAAAAACGGATTTAAGTTTACTACTAGGAGCGCCGCTTTTGGATGAGCATTTGTTGTTTGCTTATACAGCTTTATGTAGGCCTTAACAGTTTGTGGGCACCGTTTGTCACCATTATAGTGCAATTCAGTTATTGTTTAGTGTTTGGGAGTTTTGCCCCACCAACATTTAAATGTTGTCTAATGATTTTGTTTAGTGGATCTGGTAGCAACAAGTCAGTGTGTGTGTATATAACTAGTTTATATTTTTTTTGTGTTTGCTCAATAAATACCTAGCTTTATGTGCTAACTAGCCAACCAACTAGCTAATTAACAATTATGGAGCGCTGTAGCACCGAATGTTTACTGGGGAACCTCTTGGTTGCGGGTGCATAATCAAAAGTGTTATTGTCTTGACAGTTGAAACAGTTGAAAGGCCCACTGCACTGCTATGTGAAGATTTATATATATAATTTTAAACACTTTTCTTCAGGGGGTTCTGCAGTACCCCTACTTCCCATGGCTATGCCCTTTGACTAGCTTTCTCCAAATCCACTGATATCTTAAAATGATTAAACTAAATACTTCAGACTACCTGTAGTCACATAAACCATGTAGGCTTTTCCCTCATACCTCACCTGATACGAAATATCAAAAGTTTTTGTTGGTGAGTCTAAAACATAAAAACCTGCCTTAGCATTCTTCTCGCCAATGTCCAGTCTCTTGACAACAAGGTTGATGAAATCCGAGCAAGGGTAGCATTCCAGAGGGACATCAGAGACTGTAACGTTCTTTGCTTCACGGAAACATGGCTCACTGGAGAGACGCTATCGGAGTCGGTGCAGCCAGCGGGTTTCTCCACGCATCGCGCCGACAGAAACAAACATCTTTCTGGTAAGAAGAGGGGCGGGGGCGTATGCCTTATGGCTAACGAGACGTGGTGTGATCACAGAAACATACAGGAACTCAAATCCTTCTGTTCACCTGATTTAGAATTCCTCACAATCAAATGTCGACCGCATTATCTACCAAGAGAATTCTCTTCAATTATAATCACAGCCATCCGTATATATTCCCCCCCAAGCAGACACATCGATGGCTCTGAACGAACTTTATTTGACTCTTTGCAAACTGGAATCCATACATCCTGAGGCTGCATTCATTGTAGCTGGGGATTTTAACAAGGCTAATCTGAAAACAAGACTCCCTAAATTGTATCAGCATATCGATTGCGCAACCAGGGCTGGCAAAACCTTGGATCATTGTTATTCTAACTTCCGCGACGCATATAAGGCCCTGCCCCGCCCTCCTTTCGGAAAAGCTGACCACGACTCCATTTTGCTGATCCCTGCCTACAGACAGAAACTAAAACAAGAAGCTCCCACACTGAGGTCTGTCCAACGCTGGTCCGACCAAGCTGATTCCACACTCCAAAACTGCTTCCATCACGTGGACTGGGATATGTTTCGTATTGCGTCAGACAACAACATTGACGAATACGCTGATTCGGTGTGCGAGTTCATTAGAACGTGCGTTGAAGATGTCGTTCCCATAGCAACGATTAAAACATTCCCAAACCAGAAACCGTGGATTGATGGCAGCATTCGCGTGAAACTGAAAGCGCGATCCACTGCTTTTAATCAGGGCAAGGTGACTGGTAACATGACCGAATACAAACAGTGCAGCTATTCCCTCCGCAAGGCTATCAAACAAGCTAAGCGTCAGTATAGAGACAAAGTAGAATCTCAATTCAACGGCTCAGACACAAGAGGTATGTGGCAGGGTCTACAGTCAATCACGGACTACAAAAAGAAAACCAGCCCAGTCACGGACCAGGATGTCTTGCTCCCAGGCAGACTAAATAACTTTTTTGCCCGCTTTGAGGACAATACAGTGCCACTGACACGGCCGCAACGAAAACATGCGGACTCTCCTTCACTGCAGCCGAGGTGAGTAAAACATTTAAACGTGTTAACCCTCACAAACCTTTTGAACATCTTGGCCATGTTCTGTTATAATCTCTACCCGGCACAGCCAGAAGAGGACTGGCCACCCCACATAGCCTGGTTCCTCTCTAGGTTTCTTCCTAGGTTTTGGCCTTTCTAGGGAGTTTTTCCTAACCACCGTGCTTCTACACCTGCATTGCTTGCTGTTTGGGATTTTAGGCTGGGTTTCTGTACAGCACTTTGAGATATCAGCTGATGTACGAAGGGCTATATAAATACATTTGATTTGATTTGAAGGCTGCAGGCCCAGACGGCATCCCCAGCCGCGCCCTCAGAGCATGCACAGACCAGCTGGCTGGTGTGTTTACGGACATATTCAATCAATCCCTATACCAGTCTGCTGTTCCCACATGCTTCAAGAGGGCCACCATTGTTCCTGTTCCCAAGAAAGCTAAGGTAACTGAGCTAAACGACTACCGCCCGTAGCACTCACTTCCGTCATCATGAAGTGCCACCCTAGACCCACTCCAATTTGCTTACCGCCCAAATAGGTCCACAGACGATGCAATCTCAACCACACTGCACACTGCCCTAACCCATCTGGACAAGCGGAATACCTATGTGAGAATGCTGCTCATCGACTACAGCTCGGCATTTAACACCATAGTACCCTCCAAGCTCGTCATCAAGCTCGAGACCCTGGGTCTCGACCCCGCCCTGTGCAACTGGGTACTGGACTTCCTGACGGGCCGCCCCCAGGTGGTGAGGGTAGGCAACAACATCTCCACCCCGCTGATCCTCAACACTGGGGCCCCACAAGGGTGCGTTCTGAGACCTCTCCTGTACTCCCTGTTCACCCACGACTGTGTGGCCACGCACGCCTCCAACTCAATCATCAAGTTTGCGGACAACACAACAGTGGTAGGCTTGATTACCAACAACGACGAGACGGCCTACAGGGAGGAGGTGAGGGCCCTCGGAGTGTGGTGTCAGGAAAATAACCTCACACTCAACGTCAACAAAACTAAGGAGATGATTGTGGACTTCAGGAAACAGCAGAGGGAACACCCCCCTATCCACATCAATGGAACAGTAGTGGAGAGGGTAGTAAGTTTTAAGTTCCTCGGCATACACATCACAGACAAACTGAATTGGTCCACTCACACAGACAGCATCGTGAAGAAGGTGCAGCAGCGCCTCTTCAACCTCAGGAGGCTGAAGAAATTCGGCTTGTCACCAAAAGCACTCACAAACTTCTACAGATGCACAATCGAGAGCATCCTGGCGGGCTGTATCACCGCCTGGTACGGCAACTGCTCCGCCCACAACCGTAAGGCTCTCCAGAGGGTAGTGAGGTCTGCACAACGCATCACTGGGGGCAAACTACCTGCCCTCCAGGACACCTACACCACCCGATGTTACAGGAAGGCCATAAAGATCATCAAGGACAACAACCACCCGAGCTACTGCCTGTTCACCCCGCAATCATCCAGAAGGTGATGTCAGTACAGGTGCATCAAAGCTGGGACCGAGAGACTGAAAAACAGCTTCTATCTCAAGGCCATCAGACTGTTCAACAGCCACCAATAACATTGAGTGGCTGCTGCCAACACACTGACTCAACTCCAGCCACTTTAATAATGGGAATTGATGGGAAATGATGTAAAATATATCACTAGCCACTTTAAACAATGCTACCTAATATAATGTTTACATACCCTACATTATTCATCTCATAATTATACATATATACTGTACTCTATATCATCTACCGCATCCTTATGTAATACATGTATCACTAGCCACTTTAACTATGCCACTTTGTTTACATACTCATCTCCTATATATATACTGTACTTGATACCATCTACTGTATCTTGCCTATGCTGCTCTGTACCATCCCTCATTCATATATCTTTATGTACATATTCTTTATCCCCATACACTTGTGTATAAGACAGTAGTTTTGGAATTGTTAGTTAGATTACTTGTTGGTTATTACTGCATTGTCGGAACTAGAAGTACAAGCATTTCGCTACACTCGCATTAACATCTGCTAACCATGTGTATGTGACAAATAAAATTTAATTTGATTTGATTTTGTTTCTGGTCGTCATCAGGATTGATCGGAGAGAACAAAGGCGTAATCTGCTAGAATACATAATTTAGAGTTACACCTGTCTCAAGGCGCTCCTCTTTCCCGAAAACACTACCACTGCTTTAATCATTTGCGAAGCCGTTAAATATTTGGCAAACCTGTTCTCCCACAGCAAGGAGAACATCCTCCACTGTCAGCAGAGAGATAGGGATGGCTGGAGAAAAAAATTTGAAATAAGCAGAGAGAGAGAGAGAGAGAGCGAGAGAGCCCTGGCTGTCAGCTCTTCCTTTTCAGCACCAGTGTGGTTGTGGATATCTGTAGTAGCTACATAATTACAGCCTTATCTGAGCCTTTCTCAGGCCCTCAGCCACTATGAAAAGGCAACAATTAAGCAATTATCTTTTAAGATAGGAGCCTAATTCAGTCATTTGAGCTCGAAGAAAACCAAGGGGACTTCACCCGCCACCGTACCTGACAGCTAATTAAGAGAGGGCTAAGGCAAGGGATAAAGCAGAAGAAGGGTTGTAGTCATGTAATGGAAAAGGCTTCTAGTTTTAAAATCTTACTTCAATATTACACTTTCGACAGCGAAGATTGCACTTGACAGCATTCCTACACTCGTGTACCTACGCTTACTTGCATTTATGCATGTAAACACTAAAATCATTCACCTTTCTTACATTTAGCAGTCATCTTTGTTACATCTGCACCATGCTCTCTACTGCTCATTCTGTGTCTCCCTAACCTGCCGCCACTCTCCCAGTGCTCTCTCCCTCTTTGTGTGTGTGTGTGTGTGTGTGTGTGTGTGTGTGTGTGTGTGTGTGTGTGTGTGTGTGTGTGTGTGCGTGTGCGTGTGTGTGCGTGTGCGTGTGCGTGTGCGTGTGTGTGTGTGTGTGTGTGTGTGTGTGTGTGTGTGATTGTGTGGGCGGAGACAGGTGTGCTGGAGGCAGAGTAGAACGCCACCAGCTGCAATCTGTTCCATAATCAATAGCTCTACAAATACTCAGCCCTGCCACTTCCACGCTGCCAGATCGTAACCTCTGCTCAGCGATTTTAGCCTTTTGTTCCTGCAGAAATCTTGGTTTCGTGTTGTGTCTGTCTTCCCTTTACTGATGCTGTTTTCCTCTACGCTACAGTTCTGTCCGCTCTGACTCTGGTCCCTGCCTCCAGTCCCACATCTCATCAGTCCTGCTACCCTGTCCTTGACCCCCCACTCTACCCGACCTGCTTGCCCAGCCCATACTCCCCTCGCCTCAGCATATGGCTCCCTGCAACCTGCCCGAACTTTCCCTGGCCTGCACCCCATCTTCCCCCTGTTTTTCAATAAATACCTTGGTTACCTTATACCAGTCTCCTCGTCTGAGTCTGCTCTTAAGTTCACCTGCTCCGCATAACAATCTTATCCAGAGCGACTTCTTGCTCCTTCCCTGTTTTTCCTAGTTCTTGTTTCTTTCACAAACCACTGGTTATTAGTCTTTTTTGCCTAATGTTTTAACCCGTAGCCCCTCGCTTCTCTTCACATTTCGCTCTCCAACAGAAGCTTGGCGGGAAGCCATTCTCTCTCCCTCTCTTTCACTCTCCCTTGCTGCGAGAAGCCATTATGGACATTTTGACTCTCTAATTGATCCTCCCTCCCCCCTCTCCCCACCTGCTGTGAATTCACTGTAATGGACTCTCCACACCTTCATGTGCTTTGTGGTTTTATATGATGGAAAATATATATTTATCAATGTATCCACCTTTTATACCCCCCCCCCCCCATCCGAAATACCACAACCCCTTTCCTGTTTCACTCATTTGTCGCAGAAACTGCGATGGTTTGTTTATTTTTTTAAGACAATCTTTCATCTTTGGCTCTCTTTCTTACGTGTCCCTTTGTGAACTCCCTTTAAAATACATGAGACAAGACCAGTTCTCTCTATGGTGCAGTCCATTTTGTTATCCAGGTCGATTATATGGTTGTCTGTAAGTCCGTTGGAACCTGTAAGTGAAGTATATGGCTCAGTCAGGGGTATTGCAAGAGCACGCATGTTGAAACAATTGCTCTGCTCTTAGGTTATGTGAATTAGACAGCGTTTTAGTAGGCCTATTCACTGTTTTAGCATTGTACAAATATTTTTCTATTCTCCCCATCAAGTGCTGAGATGCTGTCAATACATGAATAAAGACTATGACAGCAAGACACATTACTCATGTTGTTGTAACTGTTGTAACTGTTTGTTTTCTTTTGTTTGATTGTCCAACACCATTTGATTCACTACGCTGTGATAACAATAAGTTAATTGAATTTTTTCCCCAATTTTTTTATTTCACCTTTATTTATCCAGGTAGGCCAGTTGAGAACCATTTCTAATTTACATTTATTAGTATTTAAGAGCAGTTGGAGGCCACGGAAGGAGAGTTATATGGCGCTGAAGCTCGTTTGGAGGTTTGTTAACACAGTGTCACAGTGTCCAAAGAAGGGCCAGATGTTTACAGAATGGTGTCATCTGCGTAGAGGTGGATCAGAGAATCACCAGCAGCAAGATCGACATCATTGATATATACTGAGAAAAGAGTCGGCCCGAGAATTAAACCCTGTGGCAGTCCCATAGACTGCCAGATGTCCGGACAACAGGCTCTCTGATTTGACACACTGAACTCTATTTGAGAAGTAGTTAGTGAACCAGGCGAGGCACTCATTAGAGAAACTAAGGCTGCCGATAAGAATACGGTGAATGACAAAGTCGAAAGCCTTGGCCAGGTCGATGAAGACAGCTGCACAGTATTGTCTTTTATCGATGGTGGTTATGATATCGTTTAGGACCTTAAGCATGGCTGAGGTACACCCCTGACCAGCTCGTAAACCAGATTGCATAGCGGAGAAGGCAGGATTCAAAGTGGTCGGTGATCTGTTTGTTTACTTCGCTTTCAAAGACTTTAGAAAGGCAGGGCAGTATGGATATAGGTCTGTAACAGTTTGGGGCTAGAGTGTCTCCCCCTTCGAAGAGGGGGATGACCGCGGCCGCTTTCAATCTTTAGGAATCTCAGACGATATGAAAGAGAGGTTGAACAGACTAGTAATAGGGGTTGCAACAATGGCGGTGGTTAATTTCAGGAAGAGAGGGTCCAGATTGTCTAGCCCAGCTGATTTGTCGGGATCCAGATTTTGCAGCACTTTCAGAACATCAGCTGTCTGGATTTGGGTGAAGGGGAATCGAGGGTGGGGGGGCTTGGGTCAGTTGCTGCGGGGGGTGCAGAGCTGTTGGCCGGGGTTGGGGTAGCCAGGTGAAAGCATGCCCAGCCGTAGAGAAATTATTTTTGAAATTCGATATTTGTGGATTCATCAGTGTCCTACTCTCAGTGCAGTGGGCAGCTGGGAAGAGGTACTCTTATTCTCCATGGACTTTACAGTGTCCCAACACTTTTTGGAATTATTGCTGCAGGATGCAAATTTCTGTTTGAAAAAGCTAGCCTGAAAAGTTGCATATTCCCTGAAAAGTTGCATATCGTCGAGACTATTCGATGCTAGTGCAGAACGCCAACAGGGTGTGTTTGTGCTGGTCAAGGGAAGTCTAGTCTGGAGTGAACCAAGGTCTATATCTGTTCTTAGTTCTACATTTTTTGAAAGGGGCATGCTTATGGTGAGGAAAGCACTTTTAAAGAATAACCAGGCATCCTCTAATGACGGAATGAGGTCAATATCCTTCCAGGATACTCGGGCCAGGTTGATTAGAAAGGCCTGCTTGCAGAAGTGTTTTAGGGAGAGTTTGACAGTGATGAGGGGTGGTTGTTTGACCGTGGACCCATAACGGACGCAGGCAATGAGGCAGTGATCGCTGAGATCCTGGTTGAAAACAGCAGAGGTGTATTTAGAGGGCAAGTTGGTTAGGATAATATCTATGAGAGTGCCCATGTTTACGGATTTGGGGTTGTACCTGGTAGGTTCCTTGATAATTTGTGTGAGATTGAGGGCATCTAGTTTACATTGTAGGTCGGCCTGGGTGTTAAGCATATCCCAATTTAGGTAACCTAGCAGTATAAACTTTGACTATAGATGGGGGGCAATCAATTCACATAAGGTGTCCAGGTCACAGCTGGCAGCTGAGGAGGGTCTATAACAAGCAGCAACAATGAAGGACTTATTTCTGGAGAGATGGATATTTAAAAGTAAAAGCTCAAACTGCTTGGGCATAGACCTGGATAGTATGACAAAACTCTGCATGCTATCTCTACAGTAGATTGCAATTCCGCCCTCTTTAGCACTTCTGTCTTGACGGAAAATGTTGTAATTGGGGATGGAAATGTCCGAATTTTTGTGGCCTTCCGAAGGCAGGATTCTGACATGGCTAGGACATCAGGGTTGGCGGAGTGTGCTAAAGCAGTGAATAAAGCAAACTTAGGGAGAAGACTTCTGATGTTAACATGCATGAACCCAAGGCTTTTACGGTTGCAGAAGTCAACAAATGAGAGGGCCTGGGGACACAGGGCCTGGGTTAACCTCTACATCACCAGAGGAACAGAGGAGGAGTAGGATAAGTGTACGGCAAAAGGATATAAGAACTGGTCATCTAGTGCTTTGGGAACAGAGAATAAAAAGAGCAGATTTCTGGGCGTGGTAGGATAGATTCAGGGCATAGTTTACAGACAAGGGTATGGTAGGGTGCGAGTACTGTGGGGGTAAACCTAGACGATGAGAGAGGTTGCATCTCTGGAGGTGCCAGTTAAGCTAGGTGCGGTCTCCGCATGTCTGGGGTGTGAGATAAGGGGGCTTTCTGAGGCATGTTGAGTAGGACTAGGGGCTCCGTAGTAAAATAAAACAACGAGAGCTGCCCTAAACAACCGTATACAAGGCATATTGACATTAGAGAGAGGTATAAAGCAATCACAGGTGTTGATTGTGAGAGCTAAGACAACAACGGGTGAGACAACAATGGGTAAACAGCTAAGACAACAACAAAGGGTAAATGGCGATGAATGGGCAGAGAGGGTCAGTTAGCTACACACAGGGCCTGAGTTCAAGGCTGGGGCCGACAGATAAAGAAAATTAAGTACCGTGTTAATGAACAGTCCTACAGGCATCAGCTGTGTAGCCGAGTGATCAAAGGGTCCAATGAGCAGCAATAGATGAGACAGGGAGCCGTTCGGTAGTCGATTACTGCGCTAGGCGAGCGGGAGACACGGCGTTCAGGAAGCTAGCGGGCCGGGGTTAGCAGATGGGTAATCACCAACATCCACGACGCAGAGGCCGGTTGAAAGCACATTGGACGAATTACGTTAGCAGACCAGCAGACCAGTAGTGATGGATCGGCTGGGCTCCGTGTCAATTAAG
This sequence comes from Oncorhynchus masou masou, assembly GCF_036934945.1. Lineage (NCBI taxonomy): Eukaryota > Metazoa > Chordata > Actinopteri > Salmoniformes > Salmonidae > Oncorhynchus > Oncorhynchus masou. The sequence continues at coordinate 44,579,932 of NC_088223.1, read as the reverse complement.
GGTCCATGCCAATTGGCAAGAGAGGAATAAGATTACATGAACAGGCTTTCTGTACTGTGCAATGAAGATGGTATGTACTGTACAGCAAAGTTGAAGATTTAAACCACAGGTTTATATTCTGGATGTACATTATGGGTAGAGCTAAATTCACACAGCTGGCCTAACGACATGATTTGCCAGTCGAAAACAGCCCGAAACTGGGTCATCACTAGTTAACACAGCCATAAATCATAAACCCCGCCCATTTCTACAATTTATCTTCTTAAAATCTTATTTGAAACCTAACCATAGCCTTAACCCTTAACCACACTGCTAAATTTATGCCTGAACCTAACCTTAAAATGTTATGTTTTCATTATATTTTAAGACTTTGTGGCTATGTTATCAGACGAGCTCTAACACTGTTGAGGAAAAAATGTCAGCCCAGCTTACTATTAGCATGAATTTTGTATGGTACGTAAACATACCAACAATTTTTTTTAAAGTATTGGTTAGCTAGCTACATCATACCATGTATTTAACATATTATTTACCTGAGGTTTACCTGAGGACAAACAGTAGTGCTGGCTAGCTAGATAGTTAGCTAGCTAGCCTGCTTAGCTAGCTACCACACACATATTGTAGCTAGCTAAGCTAACTTTACCCCTTTGCTACAGTGTACCTCATAAATGTGACGCTTGCCTCTACAAAACACCAACCTTGAGCACATACAAAATAAAATGGCCGTCCACAACTTGTCGATAAGGTAGAGAGGAACACAAAGCAGCATTTAAGAAGATAAATCCATGGTAATTCATATAATTTTAGTTATTTAGGTCAATTAACCATTCCCATTGATTAGCCTACTGTCATTTTGTAAGTGTTGCTGTCAAGAAGAATCAATCAAGAGGATACTTAAGAAGGCTGGGGTTGTGCACCCTATTCCTTATGTAGTGCACTACTTTTGACCAGGGCACAAAGTAGTGCACTATGTAGGGATTAGGGTGCCATTTGAGCCTGGACCTGGTTGATCAATAGAACAGTCTCCAGGTCCAGTTTGGGCTCAAACCAAGGCCATGGAAATCAAGGCCTTTTGAGTTCCTCCCTGACTGGATTGATACTAAGTCCACAGACTCCATTCACACACCTTTCATCAACAAGTGCTGTTTTAATATGCTCATTTATAAACTCGGATTGAGTTGGTCCCAGAAGAGCCTTTGTTCAACATAAAGCACCGTCAAAAACTTTGACTAAAGCCATAAAATATCAAGTTTAAAGTAGACAAGTGCCCGGTTGATCCTAAAATTAGATTTATCTTGCCCAACCCGTACAGAGCTGGTTTGAAATGGATAAATCCTAGCTAGCAGCGTAGTTTAAGATGATTTAATTTCTTAAAGTTTCCAATAAACTGGGACATCATACAAAATGTGGTGGGTGATTCTGTCTGACTTAGCTAACTCACGAGAATGATTGGAAAAGTCCAGAGAACCTGTATTTTATTACTGTGTATTTAGAGACAGGAAGTTTGCTCTTACATATTGACAGAAAATACAGAATGCAATTGTGTCTCTCTATCAATCCAAATAGGCCAACTGACAAGATATTTCTCACACCACCAGCACTAAGGCCTGAATTCAGTAAACAGACTACACTGAAATCAATACAGCTAACCTGTAGGTCTCCTGGACTAGACTGGTCTCAAATCAATGTCACTGGAGGTCTCTAATGGCACTTTTCCACTGCAGGGCCGTGTCGTGCCAGGAAACAGCAGAGGGAACACCCCCTATCCACATCGTTGGGACAGTAGTGGAGAGGGTAGTAAGTTTTAAGTTCCTCGGCGTACGCATCACAGACAAACTGAATTGGTCCACCCACACAGACAGCATCGTGAAGAAGGCGCAGCAGCGCCTCTTCAACCTCAGGAGGCTGAAGAAATTCGGCTTGTCACCAAAAGCACTCACAAACTTCTACAGATGCACAATCGAGAACATCCTGTCGGGCTGTATCACCGCCTGGTACGGCAACTGCTCCGCCCACAACCGTAAGGCTCTCCAGAGGGTAGTGAGGTCTACACAACGCATCACCGGGGGCAAACTACCTGTCCTCCAGGACACCTACACCACCCAATTTCACAGGAAGGCCATAAAGACCATCAAGGACAACAACCACCCGAGCCACTGCCTGTTCACCCCGCTATCATCCAGAAGGCGAGGTCAGTACAGGTGCATCAAAGCAGGGACCGAGAGACTGAAAAACAGCTTCTATCTCAAGGCCATCAGACTGTTAAACAGCCACCACTAACATTGAGTGTCTGCTGCCAACATACTGACTCAACTCCAGAGATTAACGTACTTTGGTGTGCGAAAAGTGCAAATGAATCACAGAACAACAGCAAAGGACCCTGTGAAGATGCTGGAGGAAACAGGTACAAAAGTATCTATATCCACAGTAAAACGAGTCCTATATCGACATAACCTGAAAGGCCGCTCAGCAAGGAAGATGCCACCACTCCAAAACTACCGTAACAAAGCCAGACTACGGTTTGCAACTGCACATGGTTTTGGAGAAATGTCCTCTGGTCTGATGAAACAAAAATCGAAATGTTTGGCCGTAATGACCATCATTATGTTTGGAGGAAAAAGGGGGAGGCTTGAACGGCCGAAGAACACCATTCCAACCGTGAAGCACGGGGGTGGCAGCATCATGTTGTGGGGGCACTTTGCTGCAGGAGGGACTGGTGCACTTCACAAAATAGATGGCTTCATGAGGAAGGAAAATTATGTGGATATATTGAAGCAACATCTCAAGTCTTCCAAATGGACAAAGACCCCAAGCATACTTCCAAAGTTGTGGCAAAATGGCTTAAGGATAACAAAGTCAAGGTATTGGAGTGGCCATCACAAAGCCCTGACCTCAATCCTATAGAATATTTGTGGCCAGAACAGAAAAAGTGTGTGCGAGCAAGTAGGCCTACAAACCTGACTCAGTTACACCACATCTGTCAGGAATGGGCCAAAATTCACCCAACATATTGTGGGAAGCTTGTGGAAGGCTACCCAAAATGTTTGCACCAAGTTAAACAATTTAAAGGCAATGCTATCAAATACCAATTGAGTGTATGTAAACTTCTGACCCACTGAGAATGTGATGAAAGAAATAAAAGCTGAAATAAATCATTCTCACTACTATTATTCTGACATTTCACATTCTTAAAATAAAGTGGTGATCCTAACTGACCTTAAACAGGGAATTCTTACTCAGATTGAATGTCAGGAATTGTGAAGAACTGAGTTTAAATGTATTAGGCTAAGGTGTATATAAACTTCCGACTTCAACTGTATGTCTAATGGTAAAATTAACTTAAGGGAGTAGTTAATTAGTACTTTAATAATCCCCAGACTAAAATCAAGTGATAAGGGGTATAGTAACCAAAACAAGGGAGAGAAGCACTGAGCTAAGGGACCAGGTTTGGTCTGTCATGCTAGTAGTTCTGTTGATTCAGACAGACACTTTGTTGTCCAAAGGTTGTTGGTGGAGTTGGGTGTCTGTGAGAGAATGGAGAAAACTTAAAACTCACTAAATCTAGCAAAAGTCTCTAAGTTGGCAACACTGGTCACTAGGATCACAACAATGTTGCTGTCGAATTTCATCATCAGTTGCAGTGTTAAAATCGTCACTAGTTGGCCGACAGAATGGCGCAGGTCGAATTTCATCATTGGTTGCAGTGTTAAAATCGTCACTAGTTGGCCGACAGAGTGGAGCAGTGGTCTACGGCACTGCATCGTAGTATTGCGGCGTCACTACAGCTTGGGGTTCGATCCATAGGTAGTCCCAAGGGAGATGCACAATTGTCTGGTTTCGGGGAGGGTTTGGCCGGTGAGGCTTTACATGGCTCATTGCGCTCTAGCAACTTTGTAGGTGGCTGGGCACCTGTAGACTGACTTTGGTCATCAGTTGAACAATGTTTCCTCTGACACATTGGTGCAACTGGCTACCAGGTTAAGTGAGTCGGTGTTAAGAAATTCGGCTTGGCGGGTCATGTTTCAGAGGACGCATGACTTTGCTTCTCCCGAGCCCGTTGGGGAGTTGCAGTGATGAGACGATCATAATCAAGAAAAGGGTGGTTAAAATTATAACAAAACAATCATATATAAAACAACTTCACTCTGTTTTTCTCACAAAAAAATGATGCTTTCAAGAAATATTTGAACTCTGAAATAATTCAAATCATGATGTTGGTGAACTTCAGGTCGGAAATTCGGAGCTCTAGAAAGATGCCAGAGATTTCGACTTGGAATACGGAGTTGGATGACCGTTCAAAATGTATTTTCCCAGTCGGAGCTAAAAAAAATTGAGTTCCCAGTTGTTTTGAACTCACTGAAGACTGAGATTTCCCAGTTCCCAGTTGTTTTGAATGTGGCAGAAGTCATGCTAGATTGACAGCATGGCCAATGTTTTCAACATTTTCTAGCCCATGGTGTGGTCGCAAGTGAATGTTTAGCTTAGAAAAGAGACCCTTAAACCCAGAATTTGACCACACACACTCCACTGAATAGCAGGCTAGTGATTGCTTTGCAAAGCTTGCAGTTAGCCACTGATTCCTTCCAAACCACTCATTGTTGAATTTGCTATGTAATGTTCATGTCCAATGGCCGATGAGCATCGATACGTTTTATCTATAATTTCTCTTCGTATGACAAGGATTGAAAAGGAATTGTCGACTTAATTCATGACGATAACTGCTTGTCTAGCTTGCTAGCAAAGATTTTGAAAGTATGATGTTGACATGATCAGTCCAATCAACGCTACGATAGATATGACGTGATTTGATGTGATTTTATCTGTGGTCAATGACCTTGAGCGTTCTTGGATGGGCACTTCTATTGTAAATCTATGGCAGCTTGAATTGTCACGCCCTCCCCGTAGATTTTGCAGTTACGTACTGTCTCCATGAGTGACAAAACACTGACACAATCATGGTGCAATTAGAGAACATTACCAACGCTCCGTATTTTCAGCTGGCGACCCCACCACCACAGCAATTCTGAAACACCTGCATTTTGGAGCTGCCTTACTCAAGAAAGCAAAAAAGAGACCATGTTTGTATGTGGCTTTTTTTTAACGTTGTTTGCAAACTGATATTTGACAGGTATTAATGCCAAAATAACATGCAAAACAGGCTTCTTTTTTTTAGCTAAACATGTGGGGCTCAAATGCCCTGAATGACAGGTCGCCACTGCAAAATATGTAAGTGCCTTTTTGAAAGGAGTATGGTAGTAAGTACCAGGAGCACCGGTTTCAGTGTGTCAAGAACTGTAACGCTGCTGGGCTTTTCACGCTCAACAGTTTTCTGTGTGTATCAAGAATGGACCAGCACCCAAAGGACATCCAGGCAACTTTACTCAACAGTGGGAAGCATTGGAGTCAGCATTGGCCAGCATCCATGTGGAATGCTTTCGACCCCCCCCCCATGAATTGAGGCTGTTCTGAACTCAATATTAGGAATGTTTTGATGACACTCCAATTCATAACAATAAAAGGCTGGTAGTTACATATAATAACAAGATGCAATCATTTACATTAGTGAGAAGAGCAAAAATCTATGCCTATTTATTTTATCTTTGGATTCTAAAATAATTAGAAATGTTCTATTATTTATTTAATTTCCATGATCATTGAATACATTGCTAAACCTTTCTGACTGTGATGGTTTCGTACTCGCGGGCCTATAAAACAAGTTAGAATAGGCTACCATTCGTCCTATCTCTCATTTAATTGGACCCACTTCACAGTAGTGAATAGATAAGCTATTTCAAGTATTTTGCACAATGAGATTCGATCCGAAGCGCAGTTTAACGGTAGAACAGAAGGTTCACCTTTTCCATTGACGTATGTAGGCTGTCTGAATACTGTAATGTCAAATTTGTTGAGTAGACAATATTTAATTTCAAAACATAATTCAAAATAAATATACCATAACCATCGCAGAATAAATTCCTTACCTTTTCTGGCCATGAAGAGTTCATATTCAGGAAGTAGCCATACAACAAACCATCTCTCATTTCATTGGGCTTATTAGATAGTCTATTATAATACATTTTTGCTCTATCAATCCGAAAGGGAGCGTGGTTTATAATACAGCCTACAGTAGAATTTGACAGCTGAACAGACAGTTGATCTTCAAATCAATCACATTTGTACAAGGTGTAGACTTTACTGTGAAATGTGTACTTACGAGTCCATTGCCAACAATGCAGAGTTAAAAAGTAATAAATATATTTGCTAAATTAAAAGGGAAATAGAACACAATAAAATAACAATAATGAGGCTATATACAAGGAGTACCAGTCCCGAGTCAATGTTCAGTGGTATGAGGTAGTTGAGGTAATTGAGGTAATATGTACATGTAGGTATGGGTAAAAGTGACTATGCAATCAGGATATATAATAAACAGAGTAGCTGCAGAATCTGTGAAGAGTGTGAAAGTTTGGCTGCATGATGTGTGTATGTGTTTTGTCAATATGCATGTGTGTGTATAACCATGCCTTGAGCCCCAGATTCAGTGTCTGATTATTTTTGTTTGCCTCATATAGTGGACACATTTAAAGATTGTCCCAGCTATTGGATATATCCCAGAATTCCACTGTTCTCAGCAAGACCGTGAGGTTCGACGTCCTCAAGGTCACATTGGCCACTGGTGAAAAAAATAAATAATATATATATATATATATATATATATAAAAAAAATATATATATATATATATATATATATATATATATATATATATATATATATATAAAATAAAGGGGGTCAATTTAAACAGTCCGGGTAGCCATTTGATGAACTGTTCAGCAGTCTGGCTTAGAGGTAGAAGCTGTACAGGAGCCTTTTCGTCCCAGACTTAGCACTCCGGTACCTCTTGCCGTGCGATAGCAGAGAGAATAGTCTATAACGTGGGTGGCTGGGGTCTCCCAGCTAGGCATTGAGGAATCGGCTCAGAAGCGGCCCTCTTCCGGGGGGCTGGAACTGATTGAATCAGTCCGGAATTTGGTTTTGGACTCGGTCTGGAATCAAAATGATTGACTGCCCAGAATCAGCCCAAGTACATCTAGGCCGTTTCCGTCTACCGGAATTCAGGCGACTTTGCCGGCATCTTACCAGAATCCCCCCAGAAGCGGCCCGATACAAATTTAAATAAATGTATACAAAATTACCCAATTTATACATACAAATTATACCCAACCACAAAAAAAAAACATTTTGTATCTGAGGAAACACCATACACCTGGTGACCGTGTCAGCATGCATACGTCTGGCTCGCCACAGGAGTCGCTACAGCGCGATGGGACAAGGACATCCCGGCCAGCCAAACCCTCCCTCCCCTAACTCGGACGACACTGGGCTAATTGGGCGTTGCCTCATGGGTCTCTCAAACCAGCATCTGTAGCAATGCAGTTTGCACTGCACTACGCCGCTCGGGAGGCTCCATCCACAAAGGTTTTAATGCTTATCAATTGCCTTGCACAAAGTATGAAAATACTAAAATACTATGCAGGACTCTTAAAGAATTTCATTTAAATGTCACTTGTATATTTTGATCACAGAAACAATGTGAAAATATGGAAAAATAGATAATGAAATGTTAATTATATAAAGCAGCTCATGTAATCATCTGCCAGAGAGTAGCCCCAATCAGCCCGAGCCCCAAATAATACATTGGGGACAGATAACTCATACCGGAATCGTCCCGAGCTCAATCCCCGCATCCTAGCCATAAGTAATACTGCCGAAGGCGGCCCAGCTGACTGCACCGACTCTCAGCCGGAATCTTCCCAGATCCGCTGTGCCTAGCTGGGCTTTGACATGTTTTTCTATTTTGCATTGAACTGTGTAGGCTACCACTGCAAGTAGGCTTACTGTCGTTGACATTTTTTTCCGATTAGAAAATGTTTCAGAATTTGAGGGCAGTGCAGCATTTCTTGATTTGGGAAAAAGTCAATCCAAACCATTCTTAAATGCAAACGATCTGTTTACAGGTCCAAAACCATTTGCAATTGTTTTTTGTGTTTCAGAAACGGTCAGATACAGCAATTGTCACAGAAAACATTCTGCCACCTCCAAAGACCTTTGATCAAGTTCATAATTTCTATTCCTTTCAACAGTGTCTTGGCCTAATTCCAATACTTTCAAAGAAAGCAAAGAAGGGCATTATTGTCCCCATAAAGGTGAATGATGGGCATTTTTCAGAGTTTTAATGCTTTTCAGAGTTATAATGCTCGCTCACGTGCACACAGTTTTACAACAGGTCTGACTTATAATGGGAAATGTATGTATGGCTTGCACCAAGTTTAATGAATCTTTATATTTTTGTGCATACGCAGTCTTTTCAGAAATGGGGCAAACAGATATTTAGTGCAAAATGTACACAACAGTTAAGAGGCCCCTGGTCTCATGAAGAAATTACGAGTCCTCATTGTCCGAGACCGAGTCAAGACCGAGACACTCAATAGTGGTCTCGAGACCAGACTCGAAAGATACATCACTGCCTTGTGGTGGAGGTCTACAGAGCATGTTGACTGCCTTGATACATGTTTTAGCTGTTAGCCTTGGTATAGAGAGCAATAGTAATGGCATCTTTTTATGGGCCCTAACTCCACCATGGTTCGTTCGGCAAAAACTATGGGGAAATGAATGGAGTTTTTATAGGGTTTTTCGATAATCGCAGAAAATAAAGTTTAGGGCATCTTATACGTATTGTTCTATGACATGATCTTCATCAGCTAATATCACTTTTTATGAATTTGTAAGCATTTATTTAATAATAAAAAAACATAAAGGTCATGTTAACTGACTGATATTATCTCATAGAACAAAATGTATAAGATCTCCCAAGCCTGTGTTAACCTCAGACCTTGTTTTTGACGTTTATCCCAAAACCCTATTATTTCTCAATTTTTCCCATTCCCATAGGAATGGCTGAATGAATCAGAGGTAACTCATTTCCAGTTTTTAGGACTACAAGTTGGTGAGCTCTACTGGTGTCACGACTTCCGCCGACGTCGGTCCCTCTCCTTGTTCGGGCGGTGTTCGGCGGTTGACGTCACCGGCCTTCTAGCCATCGCCAATCCACTTTTCATTTTCCATTTGTTTTGTTTTTGTTTTACACACTTGGTTTCAATTCACCAATTACATGTTCATTATTTAACCCTCTGTTTTCCCCATGGTTTTTGTGCGTGATTTTTTTATGTATGTTCGGTCCGTTATTGTGGGCTCGGTATTACGACATGTTATTGGAATATTTGAGTAAAGTTACTTGTGTTACTCATCTCTGCTGTCCTGCGCCTGACTCCTCTGCACTAGCTACACCCAGACCATTACAACTGGACTATGTCAATAGCTGAAACAGACCAGTAGGACTAAATGGAGAATAAACATTATGTGGTCAGGAAAGGCAAGAAGTTCTAAAAGTAATATGTCATTGTTCATTTGCTGTCACGTTCTGACCCTAGTTCTTGTGTTATTTATTTGTTTCAGTTGGTCAGGACGTGAGTTGGGTGGGTATTCTATGTTTTCTGTTTCGAGGTTGGGTTTCTTGTTTGGCCTGATATGGTTCTCAATCAGAGGCAGGTGTTAGTCATTGTCTCTGATCGGGAACCATATTTAGGTAGCCTGTTTTCTGTTGGGGTTTGTGGGTAGTTGTTTTCAGTCTTTGTGCGTCTGTACCAGATAGAACTGTTTTGGTTGTCACTTTTGTTGTTTTGTAATTTGAAGTGTTCAGTTTTTTGATGATTATTAAATTAAGATGAACACTAACCACGCTGCACTTTGGTCCTCTATCTCCAGATGACAACCGTTACTTTTGCCAAGGAGGAGGATGAAATCAGCAGGTTTTATTTCTGCTATATTCATTTATAATATACTGACTTGTTTGCATAGTTATTTTTTAAATTCTGATTCCATAATATATATAGGGTTCACCCAAGTAAATGCTGACAGGAATTAATAATGGATATTTATTCATTATTCATTTGATCATTTATCGAGGGGAGTTGGTTGTTCTTCTGAATATCGAGCCTTGCAATGAAATGTGTATTTACTCAAATAGATTATTCTCATTAATGATTTAGTCACATTGACTACATTTCTGGGAGAGAAATAAATAGAAATGAATGTCCCTTGACATTCAAATAGAGGCAACCCATTTGCTTGGTAATCTTCAGCCTCTTTGCAACACCAGCCTTCTTTCTCTACAGTGTAACCTCTCCCCTGTTTCCCCCCTCTGCTTTCTCCATCTCCAAAACTAGTCTTTTAGACAACACCCCATTTTAGACTACACCACGCTGTGTGAGTGAAACCCAGACACAAATATCCACACCTCTACAGCACTCCCCATCCTTCTGTCTGACCTTCTTTCTCTCGCTCTCTCACACACACACACTCTCTTACTCTGCCTTTTTGCATTTCCTCCACTTATACATACACCCCCCTCTCTTTGTGCCGCAACTCTTATTGCTTATGTAAATCTTTCCAGTATTCCTCTTCTTAGTCTTAGATGGAACATACAGTATCTCTACAATTTATATTGGTGTAGCCTTCCGTATACCTCCACATGTTATATTTATTTTTTCTCCATGTTATGTCATTTACATATACTCTGTGGAATCTGATAACACCTCTGATCATAAGCAGCTGGATGTATGGCTCGATATATTGAAAGTCCCAATGGTGAAAAAGTCCCAAATAGTATCATGGAAAACAGACTGTTTCATGAATAATCTACATCTAACCCAACATATATTTACAATTAACTGCCAAATGAAAATTGTGATAATGTTATTTTACTGCACCTGTTGTCAGGAACGTCGTCAAGGAAATGACCAGACCAAGGTGCAGCGTGGTAAGCGTACATTCTCTTATTTTAAATGTCGCCAAAAAAACAACAACAAAACGAACGTGAACTTCTGTAAGGCTATACCTCCCACTAACAAAGACAACAACCCACAAATGAGAAAAGGAAAAAAGGCTGCCTAAGTATGATTCCCAAACAGAGAATCATACCCGGCCAAAAACAAAGAACCAGAAAGCATAGACTTTCCCACCCGAGTCACACCCTGACCAAACAAACATAAAGAATAAAAGTATCTCTACGGTCAGGGCGTGACGCCTGTAGAGTTACAGATTTGGATATTAGTGATAATATTATTTTACTGTCCCTGTTGGGCTGCATTTACACAGGCAGCCCAATTCTAATCTTTTGCCCAATTATTGGCAAAATATCTAATCTGATTGGTCAAAGGACCAATTAATGGCAAAAGATCAGAATCGGTCTGTCTGTGTACATGCGGCCTAGAGATACATATCTGTAATTATAACACAGAGGCCTATACCAGTACCATTCACAGATACAGTATCCCTGTGTGGCTGCAGATCATTTTTCTACAATGGGATCAAACCTTCCGACCGCCCACACTCAGCATCTCAGCAGGGGCTCAAAATAGCTGACCATCACCACCCAGGGGGTTGCAGCCTTCCAAAACTGATTCCTCCATTTCTAGAAATCTCTCTCAATGTGATAACTAAAATGTTTTATTTTTCCATGATTCATATTTTCCAAAAGTGGTGTATCTTAACCTATGGTGTAACTGCTGTCCTGTCCACAGTACACTGTTAACTTTGTCAGTGCCGAAGAGCTCCAGATGTTGTGACTTAGGTATCTTAACAGATGCTATCCTTAATACTTAATTAAATGCACTTTAAGCACAAACTCTGTGCTATAGATAGCTTGGTTGTTTAGCAACAAAACAGACGGGGTTGGCTTAGACTATTGACAACTATATTTAATCTCCAAATGTTTATTGAAAACATTAATATATTTGCACAATGAGCACTTGTCTCTCAAATATATCATTACAGTTGTTATTTAGCTGGATAGTGGATTTTGTCCATATTAGAAATTAGCATATATATGACATCAGTTAAAACACCTAAAAACAAGACATGGTTGTAATGTAGTCTGTGTGTAGCTGGTGTAGAGGAATCAGGCTCAGGACAAGAGATGAGTAAATACACGTATTTTACTCAAAATAGACAAAGACAATACCAAATAAGCGAGCCCACATAAGCGGACCATATTACATAAAAACAATCACTCACAAACAAACATGGGGGAACAGAGGGTTAAATAATGAACAAGTAATTGGGAATTGAAACCAGGTGCGTAAGACAAAGACAAAACAAATGGAAAATAAAAAGTGGATCGGCAATGGCTAGAAGGCCGGTGACGTCGACCACCGAACGCCGCCCGAACAAGGAGAGGGACCGACTACGGCGTAAGTCGTGACAATGGTATCAATAAGAAGATACAACGAGCCACCTACGATTCCTCACATGGCAGCTTGTCTTGTTGCTAGCTATCTGACTGTTCAGAACAACAACAATGCATGCCTTCCGGCCAGCATCATAATCGTGACATCTATTGTGGCAGGTGTATTGAGAAATGACCAGTGAGCTACAGTCCTCAATAAAACACTGTGCCCTGAATTAACCCCCATCTTTGTTCTAGTTTAGGGATACCCTGCTTTTTCAATCATGAAGATCAAACAGTATCCCTGTTACTATATGGAGCTCACTGTCTGTTTCTTAGTATTCAGAGAATGGCACAGTTGAAGAAAGACAGAAACATGACAGAGAATCACAAATGTTCAGTGACTCATTTATTACTGTTGAATGTAGCATAACGCATTGCTTGCACATCTATAGGATGAGATTTACCCATTGATACCACTTGCTATTTAAAAGATCAGAGGCATCAAACACAACACTTTCATCCTCTCATTTAAAGCCTGTTTACTGTACAATTGTCCAATGCTACCCTCTAGAGGCTAGCTGTGTAAGAACATGCATATGATCAAACTTACTAAAGAGGAGATATTGGATTTATGGATCAAGTAAGTTGTCTATATTATGGCACAAAGGATGTGGTGTACTGCCCTTCAACAATATAATTACAATGAAATGAAGGGGTATCCGAGTAAATAATGTTTGATAACTAGAACTTATTACCATTCTATTACCACTTCATTCTGTGTTATGTAAAGCGCTACCTATGTTTTTTAATACATCCACTTACTAAAGAGAATGGCATGCACCATTCACCACCCTGTTAGCAGCACTGTTAAATTCATTACAATCTTGCAGACTCTTGAAATGATCAGGAAGTCAGTTCCATAGATGGACTCAACAGTTACCATTCGTGATCCCTCATGAACATCTACCTTTACATTGCAAATATGTTACCAGGTCGCAGTGTATTCAGAGTCAGTCCATGCAGACATTTGTTTCACATTAAGAAAAAACCCCACAAGTGATCAAAACCAAACAGAGCAGTATGCTTTGGAATATGGCAGAGGATGGATAAGGCCAATATGTAAAAAAAAAAAAATATCCCAACTTTGAATAACTATTATTTTCAAATACAGTTCTGGCCAAATATATTGGCACCCTCAGAGTTCTTCTTTTTAACCATTCCGTGCTTCTTGATGTGTGTTTGGGGTCGTTGTCCTGCTGGAAGAACCACAACCTGCGAAGGAGACACAGTT